>NC_081411.1:696799797-697110868 GCF_030272615.1 Cryptomeria japonica | reverse complement strand
TAATCTTCTGTGTCACAACCAACTTTCATCCACTTGTCCCAGCATGCATTGCGATTCAAAACATTCTTTCAGATTGTATACATTGCCATATGTCCTCTTGCCTTCGGCTACAATCTGACCGATACTCTCCTTCTTTATCTGACAGCCAGTAGAATCAAAGGTGAATTTGTAACCTTTGTCACACATCTGACTCGCACTCAACAAATTATGTTTTAGGGCTTCCACATAGTACACATCATATGCTTTCAGTTTGCCATTAATGTTTAGAGTACCTTTTCCCTTTATTTTGATGGATGAGTTGTCTCCAAATCTTACTGAGCCACCATTCCAATCTTCAAGCTTGATAAATTTCTTTTCATCACCGGTCATGTGGTTGGAACAACCATTGTCTATAACCCATAGATTTCTTCTTTCAGCATGTAGGACAGTCTGCACTATTATACTTGATTCTGCTTTGTCCTTTTCTTTCTCAACCCAAACCGGTTGATTTTCCTTCTTCTTATTAGCTGCAATTTTGTGCTCTGATTTGGCTACTAGTTCCTAATCTATATCTGTCCTCTTCTACTTGATTTTCCTATTCTTACATAGTTTGATATACATCCAAACTCTTGACAGTTATAGCATTTCACATTTACATTGAAAGATGAATCTTTGTAACCATTGTAGGAAACTGATTTACTCTTCCTACATTCAAAACTCTTATGACCAAATCCATTGCACTGATAACAAAGAACATTCATATCCCAGAGTGCATTTAATGGATTTCTACTTTCATAACTCATAGTGGGCTTATTGGTTAATCTACAATCAACTAACCTATGTGCAAATTTGTTACACTGTTAACAATAACCATGAATGTTTGGAACATACCGGTTAGGTTGCCTTGGTCTTGGAAACATCTGCCTCATCGAGGGTCTTCCTTTCATGCTGCTAACTCTAGTAAATCCTTCATGATCAACTCTTGCATTTCTCCTAAGATCTGCATTTTGGTACATTGAGTGTGGCGTCCGGTTCATTGATTTTGTATACCAGTTTGTGTGACGGTTTCTAATAGCTTCTGCATAAGTCTTCTTGTGGGTATCCTTGCTTATTGTGAATGTCTTCTTCTCTTCACCTTCACTTGAAGAAGTGAACTATATCTCCTTATCGGATGTGTCTTTGTTGTTTTAACTTTTTCCTTCTTCAAATCCTAAGCCACAGGTATCTTTAGATTGCTTCTGTTTGCTCAACATCTTGTCCAAGGCTTTTGTGCTACCCTCATATTTGCTTCTCACTTTTAGTTCATCCTTACTCTTTTCAAGCTCTTTTTTTAGCTTCACTATTTCTGCTTCTAGATCTTAATGCTCCTTTTCCTTCTTAATCAGAACAAAGGATGTAACTTCACATATCCTCTTGGCTTCTTCCAACTAGAGTTTCAAGTCAAAGATAACTTGTTTGGACTCATCCAGGGATTGCTTCAAGATACCTTGTTCTTCTGCTGCAACAAGCTTGACCTTCTTGAGTTCTCTTCTTGTCTTACTTAACTCCTCAAGGGCACTTATGAGCTCACCTTCTAGATCCACTTTGGCTTCAATGTCTTCTTCTTCCTCATCTTCACCAACTGGTTCATCCAGTGCCATAAAGAGATTAACTTCTCTTTCATTCTCAAGGTAGTTATCTGCTGATGCACTTTCTTCATCTATGGCATCATCCTCAATAGTATATAGGTTGTTATTCTTATGGTAGCTTCTCCTTCCTTGCTGATAGACATTCCTTTCTTTGTTTTTACCAGCAGATCTGCCAAAACTTCTTTGCTCATCTCCACCGGTTTCATTATAGGGACATTTTGCAGCAAAGTGTCCAACTTTACCATAGTTGAAACATTTGAGTGGTAACTTTCCTTTATACTTACCGGATCCTCTCTTAAGATTTCTGACAAAGTTTTCTAACTTTGCATCCGAGTGTTCACTGGATCCTTTATGACCAACCTCTTCCTTGTCCTTTTTGGTGGAGTTGAACGCTGCCTCTTTCCTTGAAGATGCTTCACCAGTTGTTCTCATTTCATAGGCTATTAGAGAGCCAAATAACTCATCCATTGTGAATGTTTTCAGATCCTTTTCTTCCTCAATGGCAGAAATCTTAGTATCATACTTAGTTGTGAGAGATCTAAGTACCTTCTTGACAATAATCTCATCAACGATTTCCTCTCCAAGTCCTCTAATGGTGTTCACAGTTTCATCTACTTTGTGAAGGTAGTCTGCAATCTTTTCTTCATCTTTCATCTTGATACCTTCAAGTTGACCTCTTAGTGATTGCAACTTGGCCTCTTTGACTTTGGCATCTCCTTCAAATAACCTTTGCAATTTATCCCAAGTCTCTTTGGTAGATGCACAGTGCATGACCTTGACAAACTCTTTATTTGACAGTCCGCTTAGAATACAATGTTTAGCCTTTTCATTGTTCTCATACTCCTTCTTAGCATCTGGATCAATGGGAGGAAAACTAGGGATAGTATACCCATTCTTGATAGACATCCACACATCAAAACCAAGGGAGGAAATATAGGTCTCCATTCTTCTGCTCCAAAAGGCATAGTTAGATCCATCAAACATGGGGGCTTTTGAGGAGGCAAACTCATTTCTTGCCATTGTGTTCTTTGACCAGAATCTCCCCAAGCTAGACAAAGCTTCAATCAACCAGGAATTAGGCTCTAATACCAATTGTTGAACACAATGTACTACTAAGAGGGGGGTGAATCATTGGTTCCTAAACTCTTTTCTTTTTAAACCAAGCTTGGAATATTGGTTATCAACCTAAACTCTAAATGAAAAAACTGGTAAGATAAGAGTGGATATCAAAAGAGGCAAACACACAAATGCATAACCCACAACACCACATGTATGAGGAAAACCCAATATGGGAAAAAACTCAGTGAGAAATCTTCCTGGAGTCTACTGCTCCAATCCAGCCTCACAATGAAATATTCAGATTACAATAATTTAGGGCACCAACCCAAGGAGCACCAACCCCTTGTAATGGCCACCAAAATACCCTAGAGAAATAAACCAAAATCTACTAACAAAAAGAGATAATTTTTTTTCTTTTAAGATAACCATTACAACTACGCTATTACTAGTATTTATTAATGCAACGTTACTACCATTATTCTTCAATGCATCATTAACTATATACATGAATGCATAAATCAACAAGAACATAACTATAGAATCATATTATGTGAGCGTAAAATTTATTTAATCATTAACATAACTACATAGTAAAACCATACAATGCATCTCCATTCCCTAGGGTATCTCAACGTCACTACTTGACATTAAACTAACACATCACATAACCATCTAGAACACCATATACTATCATCCAAATAGACATTTACTTCTCATGTAACCATGATAAAACATTAACACATATGCATAACTCTACTCCCTTTCACACTCTTTCTAAGCTTTATTTTTAAGTACCAATCAAATGTTTCTAATACCCATCTTTACTCATTTGAACACTTAACACATCATGAAGCTAAATGCATTTATCCTTCTTTTACTAATGGTATTCAATGATTTCCTTAAGCACAACTCATCAAGAATACTATCCATAGCCATATGCAAGATCATAGCAGCAAGTACTTATCTACATCCAAATAGGATTCCAATCTACTAAACAGGTTCGAGAGTCATATGATTCTACAAGAATAAATACAATATAATATTTCAATCCCCTAATTTAAACATAGGATTTAATTCTCAACATGATAAACATATCTATAGCATGAACCACATACCAATACATCATCTTATAATAATAACAATAGAAGAGTTCTTCTATATCAAGTTCATTTACATAAGAGCACATGGAGAAAGCACATAGTCTCTTTGCTACATCCCATCTTAATAATACAAGTTACATAGACACATATTCATATTCCTCATTTACAAGACATCATAATATGGTGACATCTCTAATACATAGAAATCAACACTATAGGACAACCACATAATAAAGAGCCATATTTTCCATACAACCCACAACCACTCCCTTAACTTCCATATCTCAAGATATCTAACATTGGAGATAAACATATTTCAAATCAAGGCATATATGATAATTAACATAATCACTACTATCCATAAAATTTACTCAAGACATAGCATACATATCTTTAAATCATTTAATTCCTTTCTAATCAAGAACAACATCTACAATTAGAATATCCATTTAAAATAATCTTATTCAATACATTTCATTCAAAAATCATCCTACTACATGTTCTTGTTGGCATTGTGTTGTCATTGATGTCAACTGGTATGGGATGAATACCGGTAGTAGAGATGTGTGTGAAACACTGTTATGAAGGTGTATAGGATGTGATATCCTGGATATCACCTTGTGTTGCAGAACACCTGTAAGGTAAGGAAAAGTGATCACTAATGACACCAGTACACAAGTTAGTGCATGACTTGTGTGGATGGAATGGTAAGGATACCGGTACTGGCAAGGAAAGGATGTCAACTGATAAGGTTTGTTTTGATAGTCTACGGTTACCAAGGATGGATAAGTAGGAAGGGAAAGGTGTTTGAGCAGTTGTTTGTGATGAAGGGGAAAAATGTTATCTGAATCACATCAACACCGGAAGAGAAGATTGAACAGGTCACCGGTATGCTGTGAGGGTTTATAACAATAGGACTCCCACCGGATGAAGATGCAGTCATCATGAGAAGCAATGACTGATAGTGAATGTGCTCACATCAGATCACATGTGCCTATTTGAAGATATGTTGCACAAATAGAGAAACCATATGAGTACATTTCAGGATGCAGAAGACAAGGTGTCAATCCACCGGTAAGTGGAGCTTATCTCCTATTATGCATTGTGTGCATTATAGTTTGGTGAGATAAGAGTGAAGAGGTAAAGGCATGTACTTGAAGGTTCACACTAGATCTATTAGTGAATTGAGGGAATGCCTTAAGTGCATGAGATCAGGGTTATGCACTAGACCGACAGAGAGGGCATGTTGAGATGCTGAAATAAAAGAAGTGATGTGTTTGTCAACTTGACAAATTGGCTGAGATATGGTCAGAGATGATCAAAGAAAAGGCATAATTGAGAAGATGTAGATAGAGGAAGAATGGTATGACTAAAGAAGGAGTCTAGTTAAGGTTGATGACTAGTGTCATCAAGAGTGCTTACCGATATGTATATTTATGGGTAATATGGACAGGGTGCAGATGTAGAAGACTTCCCACTTGATGGGAATGTGCATGTTTAGGTGTGTCATGTGTGAAGACCAGTTTAGGTGTTCCACCGACAGTATAGCAAAGGGAAGATATGAGGAGGTAACCGATAGAATGTGAGATACCTATAGGAAAGAGGAACCGGTAGAGTGGTTGGCCAGTGATCCTATCTGGACTGACTCAAAGAGCCAAGTTAACTATTGGTTGATGTGGATGCCACAAGGAGTCAAGGTGGTAAGCTCGCAGAGGTTGGTGAAGTACCATGTAGAGTTAGGTATCTCTACAGGTGTTCATTGAATATGGATCTTATGATTTGTGGATCGAGTCAAAGGTGTGTGGCTTGAGGAAGAATGAACAAAAAAGGAGAATCAGGGAGTTCTTGGTGCCTGGATCGAAGTAAAAAGACATCAAGAAGGAAACAACAGAGGCATTAATGATGGTTTGATAGATGCAAGTCGAGGTAGAGGATTGTGTTTCCTATATTTGGAAACCGTGTATTAGAAGACATGACAATGGCATAGATGAACAAATGGATGTCAGGGAGATCAGATCAAGCAAGATCTAATTGGATTTGTCTTGCATCTAGGTTGAAGAGGAAACCATAACCGTCTAGATTTTAAATTGGGCTTTGGTCATTGTGCTACTGCGAAGTGTGATACTTCTACATGTAAGAGAAAATCAGCCAAGTGCTTAACGAGAATCTGAGAAGTGAGTGAGAGTGAGGGAGAACTTGGTTGAAGCATTCAACTGGTAGGAGAGAAGAACTGGTAGTGTTCATATCGATAGAGCAGAAGTGAAGGAGGCTACAGAGAAGGTAGATAGAGAACCGACAAAGTGTTATACCAGTGAAGAGCAGAGAGTAAGGTTGAGATCGTGCAGAGAAGAAGAAGAGGAGAGGTGTATTGGTAGAGTTTACCAGTAGTTAAGCAGTAGAAGAGAGAAGCAGAAGAGTGGGTCAGTGTAGTAGAGAATGTATCTCACTAGCAAAGTAAGATATATGATAAGGTTACAAGATTCACTTGTAACAAGACAACTACTTTTGTATTTGAAGTTATCTTTGTGAACACTGGGTTGTAGCTCAGTGCAGGGGTTGTAACTCCTTTGGGTTGTAGCCCATAAATAAGTTAGGGGTTGGTGCTCCTTGGGTTGGCGCCCTAAACATTGTAACAGTTTTCATTGTGAGGCTGGATTGGAGTAGAAGACTCCAACAACATTGGTGACCGAGGTTTTTCCCATCTTGGGTTTTCCTTGTATATGCTAGTGTTATGTGATGTACCCTTGTGAGTATTTGCATTTGAGTTAGTCTCCTCACTAACCAGTAAGTATGTTCATAATTAGATCTAATAACTGGTATGCTCACATAGGATTGCCAAAGAGAAAAGATTTGAGAACCACTTATTCAACCCCTCCCCCTCTCAGTGGTGCATTGTGTCTAACAATTGGTTTCAGAGCCTAGGTTCTCAGCTAGATGAACTTTCTCTAGCTTGTGTAGATTCCAACCTAAGGACACAATGGTTTGTTTAGTGTCAATCCCTATTTGTTTAGTGTCAATCCCTACTCTAATGTTTGATGGCTCAAACTATGCTATTTGGAGTTGTAGAATGGAAGTCTTCCTATCTTCCCTAGGGTATGATGTCTAGATGGCGGTTGTTAATGATCTTCCTAGGTATGTAAGTCCTCCCTCCGGATTTGAAGATGAAAGAAGATACATATGTAATAAAGAAGCCATGAAGGCCATAGTCAGTGGGTTCACCAGAGATGTTCCCTCACAGGTGGATAGATGCAAATTGACAAAGAGTCTATGGGATAGACTGAAGAAGCTATATGAAAATGAACCCTGCACCACTGAATCAACTTATGAGAGTGAGAAGAACTTTACAATAGATTCGTGTGTAGATGACAGAGGCAGTTCAGATTGTTGCAGCTACAATATTGATGAGGAGACTCATCTTTTCATGGCCCATCAGACAAACATTGAGGGTCACACATCAAAAAGGGATAATGCAGATAGATCCCACCGGTATGATGTGTTTGACAGTGACATAGAAGAGGAAGGAGAAAAGGTAGATAGATCTAGCCAACAAGATCTATTTAGAGGTGATAATGAAGAAGAAGAAGATGCATAAGTAGATCTTGAGTGTGAACTGGTAAGTTCTCTAGAAGAGATTCAAAATGTTAGAAATGATTTTAAAAACTACAAAAGGTCAGTTCATGAGGATTGCAGCCAGTTGGGAACCTGCCTTGAAGTATCAAACCAAAAGGTTGGCTTACTGACCACTCAATGAGAAGAGACAAAAAGATTGACTGATGATTTGAAATCAGTCTTGGACTCCAAGGGAAGTGAAATAGAGAATCTGATAAATGAATACAAGTTATTTAAGATTGTTGCAGTTGTTGAGAAAAAACGGTTGATCAGATGCCTTGAGGAATCTGAGAAATATATCTCAAAGCTAAAGACTCAACAAAAAGACACCAAGGAATGTAGGTGCAAAGACCTAAATGCTGAGCTAAAGACAAAGGATAAAGAGTGTCAGCAGATAATAGTTGAAATGGAGTTCCTCGGGAAAGAACTTGAGAAATGTCAAGATGAGCTCAAGACGAGGATGAAGAATGGTGCTGCATGGAGAAACAATGCAGATCTAAAAGGAAAAGGGTAGATGAGGGAAGACACTATTATTGCTAGCATGAATAGGAGAAGACCTTTTGCCAGTGGAAGACAAAGAAATGATGTGGCCACAAAGTCAAGACAAGCATGGTAGAAGAAGATATCAGATGGAAGATCTGCACAAAATGGACAACCCTGGATCCATTCCTGGAGAAGCAGAAATGCAGATGCCAAACTGGTAAGATCACCTCATGTTTAGCAAAATAAATTTGTAAGTAATGAGCCTCCTCTCTCTAGTTATTGTTTTAAATGTAAAAATTATGGCCATAGGGCAGAAGAGTATAAAATGAGGTCTAGGAATAAACAAAGTGTGCTTCCTAGGTATAATAAATCAGATGGCTATAGATTTCAAACATATGAGCATAATGCATCTAGGGGTAGAAGCATGCATACCCCCTCTCACACTATTACTAATGTTGTATGTTATATCCTGGTCATAGAAGTTATGATTGCAGGAGGAAGAACTACCAGTCCTATGGCAACTAGAGGATTAATCATGCTCAGAGTGAGAGTAGTTATAGGGGATGTGAGAAGCACGGACCTGCATGGAATGTGAGGAGAAATGCTCCTTCACAATCAAGGAATTCAAGGAAACCGATTACCAACCAAAATGGCATGGTCAGAGGAGGAAGAGCTAACTGGTATGTTATAAGGTTTCCCAATCATGAGGTTGGGATGGATGTTGTGTGCTACTATAGCACTACTTCTATCTGTAATGGAGAATCTGAAAGTGCAAGGATCATTCAGCAGGAGAAGAAGAGACCTTCTCCCAAGCCTAAAAATGGGAAGACAAATGACACCAAGCAGGTATGGAGGAGGAAGACCATGGACCAGCACTGTGCACCCATTGCACAAGTGATATCTCCTAAGGCCTAAAGGAGATGTAGGATCTTAGGGGAGTAGCACATTGAATTTATCATTCACCCCCTCAGTGAAGAAGGCAACATGTTGTTGCCGGTATGAAGGATGAAAATGTAAAGATAAGTGTGTGTAGATGTTGCCTTGACTACACACCTACAGGTCAGTGTTGGATCTCTACTACATGTGTCAAGAAGTGGAGGTTATAAATTGGTATTAGATGCTTACCGGTATGTGCAGGATGTTACCGACATGTATGCTAACAGGTACTTGTAGGTTAGGTAAGACAATGAAGTTGGAAGTTCATTGCAATAGCCTTGGTAGCATGGAATGAGGTGTCTATGTCCTAGGCGGTATTGGAAAAGACCTAAATGACATATGTTGGCCCCATGGTTGTTCATGCAGGCTTGCATGTTTTTTGGGCTAACTAGTTTATTTTATAGTATGGTAATGTCATTGTATGGCATTGTGTGAATTCATGATCATACCATAGGTTGTGGTGGATACAATGAAGTTGAAGGATCATCAAATGATCACATAAGCACAACTCAACCAATATATGGAGGAGATTGGAGTCTCGATATTGTACCTGACCGGAGATGAGGACCTGAGATGTATGAGTCAGGGCTAGTTCAAGTGCTCATGATGGAGAGCTAGCTTGCTTGAACTTGTAAGGATACTGACTGCCCAAATTGCAGAAGATGGAAATTGTAGTAAGCATACCCAAGATGGTTATGGGTATCTACCTGTCTTTTTGTTGATTGTATTCATATTACAATTACAAAGGATCAATTTGGAATCAAACAAGAGGTGTTGCAGGTTGACCGGCAGGTAAGTAACATTCATTGACACATTAAAAATTAGTATCAGTCCTTTTGCAATTGAGTGCTCTATCAAATAGGATTAGAACTGTATACTCAATTGGTGTTAGTTGATGGTTAAGACCCCCATCTCAAGTGTTGTGACTAGAGAGGATGTAAAATTTGGTGACTAGATAACAAGTGGTATCAAAGGAGGAGTTGCATCCAATGAAGACAAAGGGGGAGAAAGTATTCTATCAGTGATCGGTACATACAAAGAGAAATAATATCCTGACAGTGCCCTTTGCCATTGTTGTCAAAGGGGGAGAAGGATTCCATAGTATACCACATACTACATGTGTGTGAATCCATGGATCACAGTAAGGGAGAGAAAGACTATGTAGTATGCCAGATACTACATGTGTTGACATCAATGCCAAAGGGGTAGATTGTTAGCATTGTGTTGTCATTGATGTCAACTAGTATGGGATGACTACCAGTAGTAGAGATGTATGTGTAACACTGTTATGAATGAGTACATGATGTGATATCTTGGATATCACCTTATGTTTCAGAACACCGGTAAGGTAAGGAAAAGTAATCAATGATGATATTGGTACACAAGTTAGTGTCTGGATTATGTGGATGGAATGGTAAGGATACCAGTATCGGCAAGGAAAGGATGTCAACTGATAAGGGTTATGTTGACAGTCTGCGGTTACCAAGGATGGGTAAGTAGGAAGGGAAAGGTGTTTGAGCAGTTGTTTGTGATGAAGAGGCAGAATGTTATCTCAATCACATCAACAGTGAAAGAGAAAATTGAACAACTCATTGATATATTGTGAGGGTACACACAACAGGACTCCCACTAGATGAAGATGCAATCATCATGAGAAGAAGTGACTGACAGTAAATGTGCTCACATTAGATCACATGTGCATGTTTGAAGATATGTTGCACAAATAGGGAAGCCACATGAGTACATTGTAGGATGTAGAAGACAAGGTGTCACTCCACCGATAAGTGGAGCTTATCTCCTATTATGCATTATGTGCATTATAGTTCGGTGAGATAAGAGTGAAGAGGTAAAGGCAATTACTTGAAGGTTCACACTAGATATACCGGTGAATTGAGGGAATGCCTTAAGTGCAAGAGATTAGGGTTATGCACTGGACTGATAGAGAAGGCATGTTGAGATGTCGGCACAAAAGAAGTGATGTGTTTGTCAACTTGACAAACCGGCTAAGATATGGTTAGAGCTGATCAAGGAAAAGGCATAACTGAGTAGATGCATATAGAGGAAGAATGGCCTGACTGAAGAAGGAGTCTAGTGAAGGTTGATGACTAGTGTCATCAAGAGTGCTTACCGGTATGTATATTTACCGGTAATATGGACAAGATGCAGATGCAGAAGATTTCCCACTTGATGGGAATGTGCATGCTTAGGTATGTCATGTTTGAAGACCGGTTTAGGTGTTCCACCAACAGTATAGCTAAGGGCAGACATGAGGAGGTAACTGGTAGAATGTGAGATAGCAATAGGGTTAGTAAACTGGCAGAAAGAGGAACCGGTAGAGTGGTTGGTCGGTGATCCTATCTGGCCTGACTCAAAGAGCCAAGTTAGTTGTTGGTTGATGTGGATGCTACAAAGAGTCAAGGTGGCAAGCTCGTAGAGGTTGGTGATGTACCTTGTAGAGTTAGGTATCTCTACAGATGTACATTGAATATGGATCCCATGATTTGTGGATCAAGTCAGAGGTGTGTGGCTCGAGGAAGAATGAACAACAAAGAAGAATCAAGGATTTATTGGCACCTGGATTGAAGTAAGAAGACCTCGAGAAGGAAACAACAGAGGCATTAATTATGGTTTGATAGATGTAGGTCGAGGTAGAGGATTGTTTTTTGTATATTTGGAAAACGTGTATTAGAAGGCATGACAATGGCGGAGATGAACAAATGGATGTCAGGGAGATCAGATTGAGCAATATCTGATTGGATTTGGCTTGCATCAAGGTTGAAGGGGAAATCCTAATCCCCTAGATTTTGAATTGGGCTTTGGTGGGAAAAGATGGCTATAAATATGAAGGCCAAAGACATAGTTATGTTGCTCCTGCATAGAAGGACATTGTGCTACTATGAAGTGTGATACTTCTGCATGTATGAGAAAATCAGCCAAGTTCTTAACGAGTATCTGAGAAGTAAGTGAGAGTGAGGGAGAACCTAGTTGAAGTGTTCAATCAGTAGGAGAGAAGAACCTGTAGTGTTCATAACGACAAAGAAGAATTGAAGGAGGTTGTAGAGAAGGTAGACAGAGAACCGACAAAGTGTTATAAGGTGAAGAGCAGAGAGTGAGGTGGAGATCGCGCAGAGAAGAAGAAGAGGAGAAGTGTACCAATAGATTTTATCGGTAGTTAAGCAGTAGAAGAGAGCAGCAAAAGAGTGAGTCAGTGTAGCAAAGAACATATCTCACTGATAGAGTAAGATATATGATAAGGTTGCAAGATTCACTTGTAACAAGACAACTACTTTTGTATTTGAAGTTATCTTTGTGAACACTGAGTTGTAGCTCGGTGCAAGGGTTGTAGCTCCTTTGGGTTTTAGCTCATAAACAAGTTAGGGGTTGGTGCTCCTTGGGTTGGTGCCCTAAATCAGGGGTTGGTGCTCCTTGGGTTGGTGCCCTAAACATTGTAACAGTTTTCATTGAGGCTGGATTCGAGCAATAGACCCCAACAACATTGCTCATCAAGGTTTTTCCCATCTTGGGTTTTCCTTGTATATGCTGGTGTTGTGTGATGTTCCCTTGTGAGTATTTGCATTTGAGTTAGTCTCCTCACTAACCAGTAAGTCTGTTCATAGTTAGATCTAATAACCGATATGCTCACATAGGATTTCCAAAGAGAAAATATTTGAGAACCACTGATTCACCCTCTCCCCCTCTCAGTGGTGCATTGTGTCTAACAGTTCTATAATACATGTTCCCAATAAGTTGATTACATTTTCTTTTTTACATTTCCATATTTCAAAATAGATGATATCAATTTTAATTACATAAATATGCTCCAAGAATCCAAGCTCATGATGAGATACTATAGATCCAAATCCACGCATGGTAACATCCAAGAAGAATATCCTAATGGTAGGAGGAATCAAACCACCCGACCATGTGGAACCAAATAGGAACCACCCCACGTGATAGGAGATGACATAAGGTTCCAACTCACACTCAAGACCTAAGATGACACCTAACAACCATAGGATACAACATGACACTACAAGACTCCAACATAAGAATATAACATCAAAATACATCACATGGCTAAATCAAAGCAATCAAACTCCAGAGGTATAATCAACAACAAGGTATATGGATAATGGACATATGTGGGATAGAGTGTCATCACATGCTAGCCTCGTCTGGCATCTGTCTCCACCTTGGAGTCACTCAAGGGAGATTGGGTATACCACTCCAATGGTCTTCCCAATCTAGGATCCCAAAAACCACCTCCTTGGGTCCATCCAATTGGGGCATACAACAACATATTATTTATCTTCATTATGAGAATTCCTATATACCCAACCCACTAATCAATTATTAATAATGTTATCACTTGTAAATTAAACCATAAACTCTTCATGTGGTTCCATAGGTCTAGACCCCCTTCCTAGAGATCTAGTACTCATAACCTAGGTCCAACACATGCAAGAGCTCACTCTCCCAAACATGGACCAAGACCATAGGGTAAAAACATAACAAGATACATCTTACAACAACATGAAAATCAACATGGGAAGCATCCAAAAGTCATTACAAAACTGATACAATGGAATCACAAAGATAGCCATCAACATACAACCAAGAACCACTTAACAAGGATCAAGCCATAAGCTCATAATACCAAAATGCAACAATAAAGAGAGACTCAAGAATGTCAAATAAACATAAATAGGGGCAATACATGAATCCAATAACATAGAATGATCCTCCACAATGAGGCACAATATAACCTCTCACTGGAGCTACAATTAACTATCCTCACCATCAAGGAATCACTTAATTTGCTGGAGCAACATATCAAAACCTCAATGGAAAAGCACAAAAACACTTGCCAGAGCCCAAATGGATTCACACATATCACAAATGAATGGCACAGCGCCCCAAAACCATCAACCATAACAAAACAAGCCTATGGAATAAAGACCAAGCAGAGAAATCAACTGAGGGACTCAAAAACCAACTGAAAAAATATGCTAACACTACTTTGGCACTATTGAAGACCAGCGTAGTGCTATTGTAATAAGGGACAAACTCATGGAAAACAGGATACAAAGATACTCAAATTTTCCCAGATTCAGGTACGGGCCTTACAATGGCATAAATACAACCTAGAAGTCACTAAAGGCCAATAAGAAACCAAAACAAAGCCTTGTTAAGGCCAACAATACAACGCATCCAAGAATTCCAACTTATATCGACAATAACTTGCACATAATTGATTATAGACATAGCCACTCCAGATCTAATCGAACCAAATGGATACAAGACATGGTATACATCAACAAATAAACCTCACAAAACCAATCATTACCACAATGCATTCATAGGTAAATTTATAATCATCATATTAATATACACAAATGCCCTTTTCTGGCAATAGAACACACACCGATTCATAAAATCATATATAAATCTTTTTCCCAAAATATTACTCCCAATTACTGATAATACAATAATCATTCATTCCCAAATCTCCCCAAACAATCTTTTAACAGTCACGAAGAAAACAAGTCTTTTAAAAAATTAAAATGCAAGAATGGAAAAAGATCTTCAACCTAGAAGTAGAGTGATGGTAATGCATTCATAGAAGAGTAAAAATCCAAACCAACAAGCTTTCTAAAATTGAACCCAACCAAATAATTCTCCCTCCAAGCAATTCTAAAATCCAAAAGCCACAGAAAGATATCCAGAAGCACCACACAAAAATGCTCACAAAGCCAATAAAATAGAATCTCATTCAAAACTATAGAAGAATATCTGCCAATCAAAATATTCTAATAAAATATATTCTATACCAACACCCCCACCAAAAATCAAGGAAAGAATATAAAATAATATTTTTTACTTACCCTCAAATCTCAACCAATAAAATAATAGGGTAGGTATAAACATAATACTTAATTACTCAATTAGTAACAAGAGAATGTAATAATAATAATAATAATAATATAATAAACAATAATAATAAATTAAAGCCCAATAAAATAAATCAAAGGCAATATAAATAAATGCTCCAATTAAATATAAAACCACAATTAACATAAATAAATAAACAAAGAATTAAATAATATTATCCTCACAATCACAACTCCCAAGAGGGCCAATCATAACAAGGGGTAGGTACATGAATAATAGCAAATAAATAAAACAACAATGCAAATAAATAAATAAATAATCAAAACAATAAATAATTAGATAAACAATAAATAATCCAACAATACATAAATAAATAAATAATCATTAAAGAAGATAAATGTACAGAAAGACATAAATACCCATCGAGTAATTAAGCAATAAATAAATAATAATCCATTAAATCAAAAGCTCAAATAATAAATCAAAACCAATATAAATAAATAATTAATAACCAATAAATAGATAAACAATAAACAAATAATTAAATGTACAGATACATATAAATGCTCTAGCCAATATAAGTTAAACTCAATACTATAAATATCTCCCACATGCATATAAAATAATCAAATAAATAATAAATAAATAATTGGATGTACTGATAAGCATAAATACTCAACTAATATAATTCCACCAATTAATTATCAATTATAAACTCCCAGTAAATAAATATGTATAAATATATTGTATTCGTACTAACCATTAGTTAATAATTTACACCAATGGCTATATGTAGTAATTGATTAATTAATTTCCACAATTCTAAATAACCAATAAAATATAAATCCATAAAATAAACATTAATGAGTAATAATTCTCCAATAATAATAATAATAATCGCACAATAATATTAAATATTAATGTCATGTATTGATTTAATTTAATATTTATAAACTATATAAACCGATTAATTATTAATTAATAAATAATCACAAACCCACAAGGCAACCTGGCATAAGGTTGAACAACATACCACATGACACAAACCAATGACTCAAGCCAAGACACTAATTGACAAGGGTATTTGAAACTTAGGCCTAGAGTATGAGAGGGAAACACATGCCATCTCCAACAACTTGCCATTGGGATAAAGACACGCTCAGACCCGTGAGACCAGGTGGAGTTGATGTCTAGTACCTGCAATCCTGCATCCATCACTAACACAATACAACATATATACAATATATATACATCATAAATGATCAAGCAAGTGATAGAGAATCACAACGTCATATCGTGCTCGCAATGAGTGGTATGACATCGTCTCTAATCATGAAGACACTAGAAGACAATCACAAACATTGTAGCATCAACACAGTCATCATAATCATAGAGTAGGGTTAGTGTAATCATAATGTCATCAAAATCCCATAAGCAATATGATCCATCATGAATAATGATCAAATATAGATTATCATTATATCCAATACAATCATGAATAGAGTTAGTACATAACATGATACCATCAAGTCATTATAAATAGACTAAGATAGATTAATATATTCCTTTGATGTACAAAAGACAAGATAAATCAGGGAGGAGCACTACACCCCTGTACCAAGCTCCAACTTGGTGTTATATAATGAAATACAATTTTGATATAGTGATAACACCTGGTTGCAAATGAGTTATGCAACACTTGATCAATGAATTTCTGCCGGTTAACAAACTCCTCTTCGTCACTGGTTCTCACACTGCCGGTTATCAGATTACTCTCTTTGATCACTCACTTGATACTTCCAACCTTTCTTCTCTCTCTCTCTCTATCTCTCTCTCTCTCTCAATGTCACTCTTGGATGCCTTCCTAACCAATCACTCCTCACCGGTACGCTTGACTTTTTAGACTGTAATAGTTTACTGGTACTCTATCTCTATCGATTAGACCCTCTCATCGGTTCTGCTTGCTAACACACACTATAACTTTATAAGAATAAACTCTTAGGCATATGGTCTTTCTTCTTTCTTAGGCTCTCCTTTCTCTCTCACATCACATCAATCATCAACTGATTTCAGTCTTGAGTTGACATATTTATCTTTTAAGGTTCCCGCCAAAGGCTGCATTCAAATGGTGTCATGTTAGCTTTTACCATCACCAACTCAATCCATATTTAATTTGATCGGATCTTCTTTTTTGGAATGATGAACTTCATGCCATCGATCAACACTGCCAGCACCTCACATTCCAATGTACGTTTTCTATATTTGGATGTTTACAACATGATTTTTTGTGTTTCTCTGACAAACATCATTAATGGCTTGGTTGTTTCCTTCGACAAGTGGGAACAAAGATCATATCTTCTTGCAGGGTCAGTTCAATCATCTTGCCACCTTGTCTTCCTTGAGCTGCAACATTCTACCATCCTCCCATGCTTTGCGGGTTCTGCATTAAGGTTGACCTGCTTGCTGACTGTTACGTCAATGAATACTTCACTGACCTCTACGTGATCACCACCTAGTTTCCACCTTTCATCCTTGTTGACATCCACCTATGCTTGGTCTGCTATGTCAATTTGTCATCCTTCACCGACCAAGATTGACTACTGGTTCAACTCACCTTACCAGTATAACCTAACTTCTCCGGTGGTCCTTCATACTTGATTACTTCTTCTTTGTCAATGGATTAACTTGGCCTTCCATCAAACATGCTGGTCCTTCTACTAAGTCCATGTACTGGCAGCATTAAACTCCTTTGTGTATACCGGTTCGCCACCTTTGGTTCTTCTTGGGCTTTCTTTCTTTGCCTTGTCAGTGGTTCTGCTTTACTGGTCAATGATGCATTTCATATGTACTAGTAAAATACTTGTCTGTCTTCTTACACACATATGGATTGAGATCATCATGTCTTACTTCACCCATACTGGTCACCACTACTTACTCACTAGTGAACATTCCAAACCAGTTGACATCAATGACAACCTAATGCTAATAATGCCAACATTACCATCAAAAGAAATATAACATCTCCCATGGATTACATAGGCTTTGTCATCTCCAAATCTAAATATTCCACCATCATACCTTTCCATGCTTATAAATTTGCTTTTGTCATCGATCATGTGATGTGAGAAATTGTTGTCAATCACCCATTCACCTTTTTCTTCTATCTTAGTAGCCAAATCTTTCTCGTCAACAGAGTAGCTAGTGGAATCAATAGGCACGAGACTATCTTATTTAATGGTAATGAACACAACTTCATCTCCTTCTAATTATTCATCTGCAACAATTTCATCTGCAGCATAATAATAGTTCTTTTGGTTCCTAAACTTTCGGTTAGACTTGTAAGGCTTATCATACTTCTCATGCTTCTCATATCTATCATTTCTATCAAACTTATCATGTCTGTCATACTTGGCCATTCTCTTCGGACATCTAGAAGCAAAATGTCCTATCTTATTACAAGAAAAACATTTTAAGGGGAACTTTCCATCATACTTACCAACATCTTTAGGCAATCTCTGGTAAATCAATGCTTCAAGCTCACCAAGCTCTCTTTCTTTGTCTTCTATCTCTCTCCTTTCTCTTTCATATCTGGATATCCAACACTCATCAGGATCATATTTCTGCTTACTAGACACTATTGCTGATGCTTTGAATGTTGTCTTAGATTTTCCATGTGATTCACCAAATTCACTCAACTCAAATGCATAATTTTTCCAACTAATACATCTCTTGTCATGGTGGTTACACTCTGGATCTCATCAATAGCAACAACCTTATGTTTATAAGAAGGAGGCAAAGATCTTAGCACCTTAGCAACAATCTCATCTTCCTTAATCTTTCCACTGATAGATCTGATACTAAGGACAAGTTTATTCACCTTAGCCATGTATGGATGTATGTTCTCATCATCTCCCATCTTCAATGTCTCATATTTTCCTTTCAAACTCTGCAACTTAGCAACTTTCACTTGACTATCACCTTCATACAGGATCTCAAGCTTCACCCAGATCTCATGTGCGGTCTGAAGTTCCATAGCATTTGTCATTTTAGAATTAGTCAGGGAACTGAGTAATGCTTCCTTCACTCTGATGTTATATTCAAATTCCTTAACTTCATCAAGAGTGGATGGTCCATTCTGAGGAACAACATAGGCATTCTTAGTAATCTTCCAATAATATTCTCCAAGGCATTTCAAATGCACCTCCATCCATTTTTTCCATACAGTTCAGTTGCTTCCATCAAACCTCAAACTGTCTTTCTTGAAAAAGAATACCTTGAGCTGCCATCCTGAATCTTCTTAAGCGATTAAGCTTCTACCAAAGGATCTAGCTCTAATACCAATTGTTAGCAACAATCAAGAAGGAAGACTAAGGGTGAATTAGTCTTCACAGGATCTACAAATTAAACTACCAAAACATAAATTGATAAACCACATATAAGAAAATTTACAACACAACACCACTAATATTTTGATGTGGAAAACTCGGTTAAGAGAAAAACCATGGTGGGAACCTAGCCATAATAAGATGATACTCTACAGTAGTATGTGAAAATATTGCAATAGGGAATGCACATGCATTCAGGCATAGTGCCTAGAGCTCACTGCTCAAAAGAGATATTCTTGGAAGGAAACAACCCCCAGGGAAGTCTCACTGACTTATAATATGATTTGAACTACAATCCAGAAGGAATGAACTACAATAATAACATCTACAAATGCCTGATGATAGTTCTGGTTAAGCACAATTATCTGCCCCGCAACACCAAAATTCACAACATAACACTTCACTTAATGATATATCCTTGTTCACACATTTAACTCTCTCTGATAATATAGACACAATACTGACACCAAAATTACATAAGTATATCACCTATATATACAAATCATCAACCTTGATAACAAGGTCGGCTAAACCCTCAACCCACAACTCATAATCACATTATACAAAGATCAACAACTGGACCAATATTATGATTTACATTACATAGCATGGACTTAATTCAGATTCCCAAATGATTACATCCACTAGAAATCCCACCAAGATCAACCACAACACGCGACACCATTAGAAATACTGCATAACATGCAAATTATCACCAGTTGAAATAAATCACCAAAAACTTGCTCAACGATGAATGTGGATCACCAAAAAAAATAGGACACAGCTAGGAGACACCATCAAGCACATTAGAATCATCTAGAATAGTTTCATCAACATCTCTTTTCAAATGGAGAGCGGGAGAGCGGGAGAGGGAGGGGGAGGGGTTTCATGCGAAGGAGTTGCAGAAGATGGGGAAGATGGTGAAGATGGTGCTACAGATGAGGATGATTTCCTCCCTCTCCTCCTTTCACCTTCCATGCCGTGACTATCTGATGGGGCTCTTCGTGGCTCTTCTTTGTTGGATTGGTGGGTGGAGGAGTTTGGTGTAGAGGAAGGAGTGGAGGTTGCAGCAGCAATGGAAGCATTTTGGCATGGGTTTTTTGTGGCCTCTGTTTTTGATCTTTAGGGGTATGCAGTGGTTCCTGTCAATGGCCTTTTTTTTTCTCTTTATTTGGTGGGTGGTGTTCTCCTACCTGTGTCTGGGCTGGTGTTTGGGAAGATCTAGGACCCTGGCGAATCTCTTGTGGAGAGGCTCTTTGTGTTCTCTCCTTTCCTCTATGCTGAGGATTTTTTGTTGTTCTGGCCTTTGGTGCTCTAGTTCTTCGAAGGAGCTTCTTTTTTTGGCTCTTCTTTGTTGGGATACTCTCCTATTGAGGTGGAGAGTTGTCTTTGGTGTGAACCTTTGAGAGGGGTTTCTTAGCTCTTGTTCTTTTCCCCTCCTTGTCTATTAGAGGTGACCATATTTCCTATGGAGGTGGATATTTGGTGGAGGGGAAAGGGTTGGTTTCTACTTGCTACTAGAGAGTGTCGGTTGTTGTCTTTCTGCTTCATTCTTCATCTTGTAGAGGTGGAGATCTTTCCTATTGAGGTGGAGAGATGGAATGTTGGGGATTTTTGACTTTTGGTGCTCCTCTTGCTGTTGGCTATGGATGCCTATTTCTTCTCTCAAAGGTGTCTCATTGGGTGGGTCTGGAAGTTCTTTTTCCCAGACTCCCAACTTGTCTCCTGGACTGGTTTCTTTTTGTTGTTTCTTGGTTTTGCCTCCTTCCTTCTGGTTTTTGGGGTCTTTATTCTCCCTTTTTCTAGTGGTGGGTTCCTGATTTATCCCACATGCATGTCGATTGCTATTAGTTTTAAAGGGCCTAGTCGGTCTTTCTGTTGTCTTTGGTTTGGGAAAAATCTTGTGTCTAGTGTTCTAAGCTCATTATTTAAGGTTGAGGGTGTCTGGCAAAACCCTTGGTTGCTGGTTTTGGGTTCCATTTTAAAACCTAGTTTGAAGGTTGAGGGAGCCTTTCAAAAACCCTATTGGCTAGATTCAAATTGTATGAATATCTATTGTAATCTGGTCTTGTTATTGAAGGTTAGGGGTACCTTTCAAAACCCTGAAAGTTGGCTAAGGGTGCTTGTTATACCCTCGATTATTACTCTTCTGTGCTATAGTTTGGAGTTGTAGCTTTGTTGGGTGTGGCGTGACTATGCTAGTTGTTGTTGGTTTTAGTCATCTTTGTTGGATTTTGGCTATGGTTTTTCGTTGTTTATTTCTTTTAACAGCCTGCTTTGTTGGGTTCTAGATCCCAGTAAAATCTATTGGGTTTCAGGTCCCTCCAAAACCTATTGTATGGGGTTTTGGGTCCCCTCAAAACCTACTTTTCCCCTAATAAAAAACATCTCTTTTCAGATCTTCATCGATCAATGTCTCAAGGCTCAAGAACACAACCAACCAACAACTATCATGAAGAAAGATAACTTGGGGCATACCAAATCATGAACCATCAGAAATAAAGATACACAAGATCATCCCAAACAATAATCCAAAATCTCAACAGAAGGTCTGATCACACCAGAATATACTAGAGAAAATACCAGATTGTGCAAAACAGTGATCACCAAAACCAAACTACAAAACTAGACCAAAAACCTTTTCCAAACTCACCAGAATAACTCACAGGAATATGTTGACATCAATGAAAACAACATATCCTAGTAGAATAAATGATCAACCAAATCCAACAATCTCCTCAATAATCCAACAAATACATCTCATACAAAGATGATCAATACAAATATACATCATCCACTATAATAATGAATCATAGCCTCTAGCTACAAGAATAGTTATCTAATTTACATAATACATTATTTCCCTTCAAACATAGAGAATAAATCATAGCTACTCCAAGAGTCCATAAGACAAAGAGCTAAAAGATATAGAATCCTCAATCATGCACATGAAAGTCCTATGAAGAATATCCCAATGAAAGAAGGCCCATTAAACCACCCGACCATGTAGAACCAAAAAGGTCCACCCCCTATGCTCTGAAGAATGACATAAGATCACACACACACCCTAAACCTAGGCTAACACCTAACATCCAAGGAACATAACATAGACATCTACAATTGATGACTATCAACAAAGGATATAAACCATACACAAAGCACAAAACCACCAGAGGCCACCATCATAACACAAGGCTAAGGTAGTAGGACACATATAGGGAAGAGTATCATCACATGCCATCAACAAGGGTTTTCCTGGTAGTCCCAAACCCCAACACCTATCAACAAGGTTCTCTTGGTAGTCTCTCTCTAGACCCTGGCGCCCAAGTGATACCCATGCAAAACCAACTCAACCTATGAGAGGACAAGGGAGTTTATCCATGCCACCAATGCCTTCTCAATCTCATCTTGAGCCTAAACTAGCGCTCTAGGCCATGAGTGAGGCACCACAAAGTATTCTATCTTGTTAATAAAAAGTCTACCCAAACCCTCTAGATTAATTAATTAATATTATCACTTTCTTACTGGAAAAATTCCAATGAGATTCCTTGGTAGTCCCTCTCAGGACCTTGATACCCACTTGGAAGCCACTCCCCCTAAAACCTAGGGTAAAACATCAATAATAGAGCATCTCAAGAGAATCACAAGATACAATATTTCAAAGGTTCCATAACCAAACTAAACCATATCACATCTGATTTCATAATATTATAAGTCCAATAATCCTATTCAATAATCCAACCATGGAACCAATAATCTCAAAGAATGGTACATCCAAAAATGTGATTCCAAAATTTATTGCAAGACATAACAATCCTTTAAAAGATAAATAAATAAATAACAATTGTCAAGGTCCTCAAACCAAATATATCGAAACTAGAAACATCACTGGGAATCACAAAACATTCCAAAATCAAGTTGTTGGTTCAACATAGACTCAAAAAATCAATTGTCAAAGACAAATCGACATAACATCACTTATACAAAAAACTTTGGCAGTTTCATTCTTTTCTCTTGTGCCTTCACAAAATATTTTAGTGCTTTTATCATGTAGAATAGTGCATATAAAACATAAAGTAACACATGTGCTAATCAAAATAGCACATTCACAATATCAAATATCTCATATGAGACATAAAATGGTGCATATGACCCACAATCTAGCGATTCATTAACTAGTATAGCGCTTACACTTCTCAAAACAACACATTTACATGAAAGTTTGGTGCATATATTCACCAAAATGGTGCATATGAGACAAAGAGTAAAATACAACTCAAACACTGTTACAAGTGTTGTTGTCATTGCACCAAAAGATCGACCTATTAATGCTCAATACAACCACTAGGCTTATAGAATCCACAGGAGGCAGTTAAGCCATGTCACAAATTTTAGCATTGCACTACACATCACAAGGAGACCAAGGGTGCACACCTTGCAACAATCCCCCCAGTGCAAGCAAGGGGTTTGAACTTGTGACCAAGATCTGATACCACTTGTTACAAGTGCGGTTGTTGTTGCACCAAAATATCGACCTGTTAATGCCCGATACGACCACTAGACTTATAGAATCCACAAGAGGTATTTAATCCATGTCACAAACCTGAGCGCTGCACTACATAGCACAAGGAGACTAAGGGCGCACACCTTGCAGCAGACACAACATAAATAATTTGACTGAGTTCAAAATTGACTCAAATCAAAATGTGGCTCGGAAAAAAAGTCGAGAGGGAACTTGAAACAATCAAATGCATAGTCCGACAATCATATTGGAAGCCAAAAATTTACAAAGATAAACATAAAGACCAACCCGACAGATATGAGTCCAAAAACTAAAAAATTCTTAGCAAACCAAGGCATTGAGAAAAATATAAATACAGGTGTTCCAAGAGAATACAACTTACATAGGGAATTAATCCAATACAGTCACAAGGGAATGATAGTAAGATTCTCCTAACCAATTTAACACATCAAAGAAAGAGAATATGAAATTCCCATATTACCAAAAGACATTAACTCACACATACAACAAACATTCTTTCTCCTTTCACAAGCACAATGCAAACAATCTTTTCTAAAAACCAAAATGCATAGAATGAGATTCAAAATCATCGACCTGGAAATTGAAGAATGGACAAAGAAAATATGAAGAAGAGGAATGCACGACAATTATAATGAAACCAATCAATCCACAATCCAACCAATCCTCCCACGCATTCACATCAACAACAAAATTTGAAAACCATGCTCCAATTCACAAGCATATGCAGAAAATCTCCTTTCCAAAAGTCAAAATCCAAATTTCCCAATAAGAACTCTCCTAGCCAAAAACTCATGACAATATCATTCTCTCATATTTTCAATTTTTTTTTTCAAAATCATACCTCATCATAGCATAAAAATCAAAATAATAAAAATAATTGTAAAATTACCAACCCTTCACAAAATCAAAATAAAATAAATTAAGATAATATTATTCCTCAATGCAACTCCCAAGGACCAATAATAAGAAAGGGTAAGTAAATAAACAATTAAACAAAAAGATTAAACAATAAATAAATAAATAATTAATATTAAATATTAAATAAATAACAAATAAATTTAATGCACAAATAACATAAAATACTCCAAAAAAAATCCCATAAAAAAATTAATTTGTTAAAACCCCAATAATTAAATATATTCATATTTATATCAATAACAACTATTATAATTTAATTTAACAAAATTAAATTATATATAGCAATTAATTAATTAATCAATAAATTACCTCGACTTAAATAATCAATCTAACATGAAATAGAAAATATACCACATATCACCTAACAAGGCAACTCTAGCCAAGACACTAGAACTGACAAGGCGCCAACTAAGCCTAGAGTGTGATGAGACCTCATGTCACCTCCGATCAACTTGCCATTGGGATTAGAGACACACTCAGACTTGTGAAACCAGGTGGAGTCAATATCTAGTACTTGCATTCTTGCAAACCACCAAACGTCTATACAACAACATATATACTTGCATATAACATAAAGTAATCAAACAGGTGAAAGAGAATCGCACATCACACCTCGCTCATAAATGAGTGGCATAACATCGTCCCTTTCACGTCCACAATAATCATACAATCATGGCATCCTAACATTGTCAATAGTCTCAACAATCAATATAAACATTAAGTAGGGTTAGCAAATAACATGATATCATCATAAGATAAATAAAAGTCATAACGTGCATATAATGAGCATGCAACAATAACCAAACATATGTCACATCATCATAATAGTCTTGAGTATATGATCATCCACACAAAACCATAATGTATCAACTGTCAATATATACAATGTCTAGCATCAAAATAAAAGTATCCAAAATATAAATAGAACCATAAGTATCTAGCAAGAGTATCATAAAAGAACACAACATGGAAGGGCACTACACATACAGTTCATATCACAACTCTAGTTCTAAGATTGCAAGGAATCTGAAATTAAGCATATGCATACTTGAGAAGTTATTAATTTTTGATTATATTGAAAGGAAACATAATGTTTGATATATTATTAATAAAAAAATAACTTTCTTGTATCTTTTCATGACCATGCATGATAATCCACTAGCTAGGATTATTTAGATTCTCTCTCCAAAAATTAGTAGCGGTAATAGGACTATATCATATTTGTATTCCAAATCCACTTCAAATAGGATTTATTCTAGATTTAATCCAAATCCAATTTTAATTTAAATGCTTGTGATATGTATTAATTTCAAGAAATCCTAGAAATTGTTCCTTTAAAATAATTGAACATAAAATTATTGTTCATTCAAATTTGGTATCATGAGGAGATTGGAACTAATTTGTTGATACATCTTTATGTGAATATGCTAATATTAAATTGCATTGCAGTTTTCTTTCTACTCACATATATATGATTCAACAATTTGATTAGATACTCTTTAGTCTCAATACTTTATCTAGAGTAAGATATTTAATCTTTTAAAAGATATCATGGAACCTAAAATTGAATATTTTTCTTTATTTCTCAATAACTTCTTGTTTGTAAATGGATGATTAAATATAGAGTTTAAAACCATAAATTATAATTTTACAATAAACTTGAGGCTATTAAGAATCTCTTATTATTTTGTTTCAATCTTGAAATGACTTCATTGTGGATTTTTTTAATCTTTTTATTCGTTTTCTACTATATCCCTTCTCTTGGTTCAATTCTATTTCAATGAAGGTGATATCAAGGATATTGATATTTTTATAGCTTTAGCATATTTCTAGAATGAATATTTTGTCACTATTTAAAAAGATAGAAACATAAATAGACATACATTTATCATCACATTCTAAATATTTTATGATATTCAATATGTTTATATGTAGATATACACAAGATAAAAATTTAGATTTGAATATCACCACCACAAAACCTAACCTTAATTATTCATTAGGTTAACCTCCTTGCATAATCACATATGTTCCTCCTTATTTTCTATCTAAAAATATTGAAAATAAAAATTATTGGTTATGTTCTTAAAATTTCATCATTAGATTCCTCCATTAAATAAGAATCATTCTATGTGTTCCTTTTTCCCTACAAAATATTCAATGCACCTCTTTAATATCCTTAACTAATATGCCAAACATGACATATTTCCTCAATTGATATTTTTATATTTCCTTTGATGTATCTCCCAATTAAAAGAAGAAAAATAATGATAATAGCGCTCTCACCAGCTACAAGTCACTTGATGAATGCCAAGGTTTATCAAGTAGATATAACAAAGCTTCCAAAACTAATTACATAGAACCTATTTTATCTCCTAGCTTTGTAGCTCTTGATGGTTAGTTCTTTTTTATTGTTATTTTTTCATGTTAAAAATTTGAAGCCATGATTTATTTTTATTATTATTTTGGATCATTTATTTATGTAGTAATTAATTTTTTGAGACCATAAAATAAATTAATGCTTTCATTTTTTGGAGATGACTTAGTTTCATGAAATTGAAATTTGATACATTCTTTTTTAGTGGTTATGAGAGATGCAACGAGCTCTGCAACCAGGGTTGCTAGGGTCTGGACTTGTGGGAGTTAAAGGAAAATGACTATTGTATTACATTTTTAATTTATTTTTTATATAAATTATTTTGATATACAGGTTCTTGTTCCAGATGATGTCGGTTTAGGATTGACAGGTGAGATGCAAATTTTAGTTGATGACATGGAAAAAATAATTGCAACCCAACAATCAATTGGAGTTTCTTCTCAAGGATTTATTAAAGGAATAATAAGGGCTCTTCAACCGGATAATTACACAGATGACTACTTAAAGGTAAATAATTTAATTTATTTATTTATTTTAAAGCCATTCATATAATCAATCATTTTGCATATTTTTTTGTTGTATGAAAAAATTAACAGAATATGGTAAGTTCATTTCAATAGTAAAACATGTCTTATTATTAAATTAGTGTTTTTTAAATATACAATTATTATCTTCTCTAATAATTTAGTAGTAACATTAAATGAGTGTAGATTGTAGAAAGTATTATATTTCACAACAAAAAATTACATAGTATCTCATAGAATCTTTTATTATATATAATTTAGTATGTTCATTTAAATTATTTTTAAAAAAGAAATATGATCATTTTGTATGCTAATACGAATCACACTCATTTATCATTTGTCAAAATATTAAGTCCCTAAATATTATAAAATGATCTTTTGATAAAGATTGTTAAATTGTTCGATTGAAATAAATAATGTGGTCACAACATTTTTATGATCCATAAAATACATGTGAGAAATTTTTCAAAAATACATGTCATAATTTTAATAATAACACTTTTGTATAATTGAAATGTTCATCCTTACATTAAAGGGATTATGATTTAAGTCAAATAAAAAAAGTCTCTCGGGGACAAAATTATAAAAGCCATACCTGAATTGTTAATATTTTTTGATAATAATACAATGAGTATATCCCAAATCTATAATTTACATATAAAATGACAAAGAAAAAAAAAAAAAAACCCAGCAAGTTTTAGATATTAAAATCCTAAAAAATTTGGAGAAAAAAAATGTCTCATGGCTGAGAAAATGCAATTCAAGTTTCACACAAATTTTAAGGCTTATAGAACACAAGCCTTATACCTTGGATGCAACATAATGAAAATAAAGGAGTGCAACTTGAGATGATGAAGGGAAGGAAAGCATGGACCCCCGATGGAAAGAAAATTTTGGAGACCAAAGGGAGTAGAAATAGTGATGAGAGAAAATTAGATATCACTCTGCTTACACATAACAATTTTCCAAGTGTTGATGCATTAACATGAAAAGACTTAACAAAATCAATCATGAAATCCTGCTTAGATATAGGTTGTTGTATCTCATTACTCCATAATTCAAAATACTTGCAATTGATATTTATTGAGTCAAATTAACAATGGTTTATATTGATAACTTAGGCTTTATGAATTATAAATGATTTCTTTATATAGGATTCACTGGTTATTTCTTAATTTAGGCCAACTTCCAATGTTCAAATAAAATGGTGGAAGCTAACACTTGCACATATATAAATTTGGGCCCCTTTTAGAGAGCACCATGTCTGGATCTTATAATAACTAAAACCCATAAGGTTTCTCTATGTATATTTCTTCCTCAAAATTACCATTCAATAAAATTGACATCCATCTGATAAACCTTAAAGTTCTTATGAGCTACAAAGGCAAGAAACATTCCGATTGCCTCCATCCTTGTCACTAGAGAAAATGTCTCCTCAAAATCAATCCCTTTGAATTCTTTAATGTAGGGGCTCCTTCCGATCTGCACTCCTTAGGTTCTTGTGCATTTTGACTCCAATCTTCATCTACTTTGACATCTGTGCTTTCAATTATCCTCTTCAATATATTATTGTAGCATCTATAGACCTTGCTCCTTGTAGACTAATTAAGGAAGATCCCTTCATCACTTCTTGAATCAAACTTTTCAAGATATTCTTTATCTCTTCTAATGTAACATTTTTTGCCAATTTTTTCAAATACTTGACTATTGCAAGTCTTCCATGCCACAACTCATAAGAGGTCTTAGATTTAGATGATATACATTTTCATCAATCTTTGCTTATATATTTTTCTACATATCTGACTAACACTAAGAAGATTATACTTCAATCCTTTAACATAAAGAACATTCTTTGTCTTGTTCTTATATCACCATCCAAACATGTCCTTATCATCATCAACCAAATGTTAAAGATTTTAGCATCTATGATTCATAGGGGGTCTGAAAAGTCTACAATTTTAACTCCCCCTAAACCAATAATTTTATTTAGTTTCTAGAAGATACATCTATACCATCTAGAGGTATAGATACAGGTTCACTTTAGTTTATTCCTTATTTTTTCAAATTTGTCCATGTCCTTAATCCAAATCAAATCAACATTCTTGTATGGAATAGAAGATCTGACATTATTTCCTTTGTATAACCTAGCAATGTGTCTTGGTTTATTGTAGTTATAACATGTAGTATAATGTTGTAGACCATTTCTACCTCTTCTCATACTATAATTACAATTAGCAACATTATGACCAAACTTGTTACATGTATAACAATGACCATAGAAGGATTGAGCAGTCATAGCATTGTTCTTATTTATGAAACCATTCCTTGTCACTTTAATTCTGCATTCACTAGCTTTATAACCAAATTTATTGCAAGAATATCATTGACCATTAAATGGTTGAGACCTTGGAATCCTAAATGAGTTCGTACTCATTCTACTCTTACATTCAATAGCCTTATGTCCAATCTTATTGCAAGAAAAGCAATTAGCATTGAAAGATTGGGAGTACCTAGTTTGAGCAATTTGGTTTGGAGCTAGCCTTAAAAAGTTCTTCTTGTTCTAGACTTGAGAGAAACTATTTTTATTCTCTTTTGTCTTCTTGGATTTATCTTGTGACTTTTCTATTCCTTTCTCATTCTTGACATCGATCTTAGAAATTTATATCTTCTCAAAACCAAGACAACCTTTGTCCTTTTGTGGTTTTTGATAATTGAGAACCTTATCAATGAGGTCACTTACACTTTTGAGCTTCAAACCTTTCTCTATATGCTCTTTTGCATCCTTTAATTATTTTCTCAATGCAACAATATCTTCCTCAATTTTAGTGTATTCAACAGATTTATCATGAAGCTTGATCTCAAACAATCAACAATCTTCTTGCCTTCTTCAACTTCAATCTTTAGGTCAACTATGCCATAATATTCCTTCTCTAGGCTATCATCAAATTATTTTTCTCCCTTCGTTCTTAGTCCTTAGTTTGACAATTTCATCTTCTACCACTTTGAGTTTTCTTTTGCATTCCTTGCCTTCTTCAATTTGAGCTTTCAGTCTAACAATTATCTTTTCTACCTTATTGAATTTTTTATTGTATTCTTCACATTCTACCCTTGTATCATCTAGGTCATCAAGAGAAGACTAGAACTCTCATTAAAAATCTATCTCGCAATCATTAGGGTTAATATCCCAAATACCATCAAGTTGTGTTGCTACTAAATCTAATTCCAGAAGAATTTCACTACTCATCATTGATCTTTGTGTTAAAATTCAGGATCTACCTCCATTGTTAGACTATTATCTTAGGAACCTTTCTCTGATACCGATTGTTAAACACGCCCGAAGACTAACAAGGAGTGAATCAATCTTGAATGAATTTGAGCACTTTATAGCATAATTCAAATTCAACTTTAAACCTTAATATGATAAACAATAATGAAAGATAAACAATGAACATACATGCATAAGAGAGTAACACATTTATGTAGAAAACCCAAGAAGAGAAAAACCACAACAATAATTAGCTCACAATATTGGAACAAGTATTACAATGTTTATTTTAGGGCTAACTACCCAGGGAAGCTCATTGCTCCTAAAAGGACTTGTAGGCTGAGGTTCACCACCTCAAGGAAAGATACAAAGGACTTGCTAAGAATATTCACTATCTCTGGGCAAGATAAATGAAAATATGAGTTACATTGAATAATCCTTTAGTTTCACTGCATCTAGTAATCTCCTTGAAATGTAGTTGCTCTTGGTTCATTGCCTCAAGAAAATATTTGATATTTTAGCTCCAATACTTCTACCATACACTCTTTCTACTTCACATTAGCATCTTCCACATTTCACTCTTATTCACATCTCTTTAAAATGAAATGATCTTTTATTTATACCACCCAAAAGACCAGAAAACATTAATTAGGTTGATCAGAATAGGGGACAATAAATGATTCCACTAAGTTGGCCACAAAACATAATTTTGGTGAAATAGGTCCTATCTAGGAGATAGATAGGACCTAAAAAATCTTATTACATCTTCCAATGTAGTCCCAAATATCACACACACTGACACACATCCTCCCAAGTGAACAATAGGGTAACATGCAGAGGAAATGTGTATTCCTTAACCAGTTGGTCTAAATACACATCTTCCAAATGAATCTACTCAATTATGCAGATCCCCAAAAGCTATAGTAGGACCCAAATACAACTCAACACGATCTCTAATGCTATTACAAACCTCCAAAAATGTAGTGCAAGAAAGACAACAACATTTGTTGGCCAGATAACATCAAATTAACCTAAAAGTCAACTCCATGAGCAATGTGGCACTAAAGATATCAACTGACATCATGAAAACCATATGGAGACATTCCTAGAACATCCATCAACACTTTCAGACACATCTTTCATACTGCCAAGCCAAGAAAAGTTAGAAAAGTTATAAAACCCAAACTAATACATAACACTTCATTACCAAAATGCTAGGAAACACAATCAAGAGATAAGACATTGATAAGAACACTTTTGAAACACTTCATCACCTAAAATCTAAATCAAGACACTGCACAAACATTACAAGAATGTCCTCCAAACTGCAACACCAAACATATCAATGCAAAGGATCCTTTGGACCAATTCTATCCAGTCATCAAACTACCAACATACTACATCAACCAAAACCATCAAATACAACACCAGGGACATAAAAAGATAGGAGTGCAATGCCCACAAAGCATAAACATTATATCTAGAACTAAAAAACCATATTTACAAATGTGGAGGAATGCAGAGCATTCTAATAGACCGTCTTTACCATAAATTTCTTGCATTCATACACTTCACCAACTTTTGGAGACCAAAACACCTTGAAATAACATTTCCTCACTCAAGAGAAACAAAGGGGATACTACAACAACTTGGAGTATGCACAAGACCATCTGAAAACCATCAATTCATCATCATGATTCTAATCCTAAACTTAGTGCTTTTAATCCTCATTTTAATGCTTCTAATCCCCATCTCAATACTTCTAATCCTCAAAATAATTATTTTAATTCTTATCTAAATATGATATCATCTCTGCAAGCCACCATCATTTTTATTCAACACATCAACAACATCATCATAATATATTAAATATATATTGGCTTGATGATTATGATATAGTTGTAATAGGATGCTTGATGAATTTAATTGTTTTTTCATTGATGGAAACCATGATTTTTTAGTCATCTAGGTCATGTAGACCAAACGGTATAGTCTAACCGGTAGTGGAATCAATTAGACAACAAAACTGCTTAGTTGTTGTCAACCGGTAAATGAGAATAGCGTGATGATCAAGCGATCGGTATAGACAATTGGTGAAAAGTTGGATGTTACGGTTTTACAGGAGTGTTGGAGACAGGAACATGCACCTATGTTCCAAACCACATCAACAGATTCAATGTATTAAGCGAGTTATGATGGATTTTATAGTCACAATTAGGAAGAACAGAGAAATGGTATAGTAGAGTTAGTTTGATCAGTAATCGGTAGACTTATTGTTACGTTTTTAAGTTATGAATTATTTTCCTGACATAAGAAAAGTGTAATGAGTGGGAAAATGTCAAATGTGACTATATTCAATGAACCTAGGGAATTTTTTCAAGGTTCTTAGCCGACTTAACAGATTTCTTTATAGGGAGATGTAAATTGTATGATTTCATGTATAAAGAGTGAGAATTTGATCATGCAGTGGAAGAAGAAGTTAGGGTTTGATGTTTAGTTAGTGATAGAAGCTAAGAAGAAGCGGATCTAATCAAGCACAAAGGTTCTAACTTTAGATCAATTGAACTTGTTGTCTTCCACATAGTTACAACAAGAAAATCATCTAACAAGGTCACTCCTAACAAGGTGCGGTAGGATCCTAGCAGATCCAAAGGTGAAATCTTCTAACCAGGTGACACATTAGCTTGTATTTGTAAATCCCAGTAACATGGGTAGCTCCTAACATGGCTAGGTCCTAACAAGCCTTATTGTATAGCTCTTAACCGAGATAAAACACTCTTAATGGGGTGTGCCTCTAACAAGGTGATTATGTGACTTTAACCAGTTAGATCTCTATACTACAGTTAGAAGATCCTTGTGGGTACTAATTCCCACCATGGTTTTTCCCATTTGGGTTCCCACATGAAAAATCATTGTGTTATGGTTTGCATGCTTTGTTGGATGTTTTCTTATGTGGTTATATTTCTTGCATGCTTATTGATTTTCAAGTTGGTGAAAGTGGTTATCAGATTTATTAAGTTTTTGCTTGCACTGATTCACCCCTGCTCTCAGTGCCTTATAAGTTTATCAATATATGCATCACCATCATCACTACCATAAGGATACAAGAGAAAACTTCAAGTGAATATCTTCATTATCATTGTTCTTCATATATGGCCAAACATCAACACCACATTGATTGTGGACATCCAACCAATAAATCATCAACATCTCTACACATATACATATCATGATACCATGTCATCAAAGGTATAGAAATCGACACCAAGAGGGTATACATCAACTATGAACCACCTACACAACACAAATATGCATTCTACATTAATAACATCACATATTTGATCATCTCCTTAATATTCATCTGCATTTCATATTACTACAATATACTAAGTGTAGACATTGACACCAAGAAGGTGTACATCCACAGCAGAGAATATATTCAACCATTAATGATGCAAGAGAAGAAACAAACTTCTCTCTAGTTCTCAACTTCAAAAACTTGAAAATAGTTACTAGCAGAGACTCTCTACTTAAAACAACACTAGGATTGCAACAATAAAACAAAACTATTCCCTTATTAATTTTTCAAAAACTACATACATTCACCACTCTTAACAAAATTACCATTCTATGGCCTCTTAGCTCTATCACTATCCTCTTTACAATTTTTTTGTATCCTATCTACTATATGCAGATTCTTTCTCTATACTTTGTGCTACACACCTCACAACTTCTATTCTCTTATAGCCCCCACACATATTTAATGGGTTGGTGCCTCCACTATTGAGGCTCTCTCTGTAACCACTATTTTGTATAACCCCTACCATTGACTCCTTCTGGGCATGCACATTTTAAATCTATATTTTTCTTCTTTAATTCACATTTTCATTCATTTTTCTTTCATTCAATTGGATTTGTCATCATCTCTTCATCTCTTATATTTGCTTGCTAACTTGATAATGGAAGTTGAATGGTTTTGATTTGTCAATGCTACTCTTCATTGCAATTTTAAATTTTACCTTTGTTTCACATCTATTTACCTTTCACACCTGATTATTTCACTAGCATTACACTATCTTCTCCAATAGTTGCACAACTACAATCATTATTCCATTGGATTCTTTGTTGTTATATCTTTAGTTCCTTAATTCCTTCACCTTATTGCATAATATTTTATCAAAGGAAGTTGAATGTTATTTTACCTTTTTCTAATGAACAATATTTGAAATAAAATATGTTCATTTGTTGGGAAGTTTCTAAATCCTCTCAAACACATACATATATGCATTCATAAACAATGATTTGTCAATTGTCATAGTTGTCACAATAATTTTTTTAACATTGGTATCCCCGATTTCAAAGCTTCTATATAATTCATGAAGATGCTATTGTGAAATTTGGCATCACGCCTACCAACGTTTCTATTTGAAAGTGTCTAAAGTATTTCAACTGATCCATTTTGTGCATATCTGGAGTCATTACAATCCAAGAAGCATTTTGTCAAATAGTCTACATGCCACTTTTATACTTTCACATCTTGCAAATGTTTAAAGGACAATGGCAACTACAAATTCTAACAAAATTCTTGAATTTGATGGATGGTTATACCTCGTTCCAAAACTCAAGTCACAAGTTGAAACCAACCACGGAGAGATGTCAACTGAAACAAGACAAACCAAAAGTTTAAAATAAATAAATTGAAACAAAATGTTATTTTGGTGGTGTTGATATCTTATCTACCCACATGCTCCTATGCCAAATAAATCGGGTAATAAATTTGTGAGTATAGGTGATGCAGGAGCATCCCTGGTTCTTGAAAATATTGCATCAACCAAAAACATTTCTTTTTAGTTTTTTTTCTATTTTGTAGTTTCAACATTTCTTTCTGCATTTTATTGTATTTTCTCACCAGATCTTGTAGAACTAGATTTTGGTCAAGGACATATTCATCTACCTTATTCTTGAACCATGGAACATTTGGATCTTTTTCTGGCAAGTTATCGATTCCGGATTTTGAGATATTTTTTTTGGCTTAGAACCTTGGAACCACTTGGACCTATCCTACTATTGGTGAACCTTGCAGATCTTTTCCATTGCTTGCAAAGCCTCAACACATTTTTCCATCATTCCTTGGCATGTGGTTGACCTTCCCTTTGATCCACACTTCATCCTATCGATTTTCTAGAGGATTCTCATTGGCGGAGGCCAACTTGGTGGTTTTGAACGTTTCATCTTGTTTATCATTGTTTGATTCTTCTTGGGTCGACCCAGATTCCTCTAGACCATATAAATCAATGTAATTTATCTTGTAGTAATAATTTTTAGAACTAGAAAGATTGATTTTGAGCTTAAGAGATCCAATATAGACCAAGACTGTAATTGAGCATGTTTACATTAGGCCATTGAGTTGAATCTTGTATCCCGCATGTTGTTGGTATATTATAAATAATTTTTTATGATATAATCAATCAGTTTTGCATTGCCTCTGTCATTTGTCTTGCTTTTGTTGTGTTTTTCTCTTGCCGCACGGTCCAGATAGATCTCATTAAGGTCCTTCCTCACTGTGAGTGCACCAATAGGCTCACAAAATGGGTTTAATTAGTCAAACTAATCTTATAGTTTGCTAACAACCTACAATAGGCCCCATAAATTTTCTAGGTAGATTAGAAGTCTTCTTCCTTCACCTCTTCCAACAATTATCTAGGACACTAGCTAACCTCCTCCACCAAGTGTGTTCTCTTCTCCTCTTCCCTCTCATGGACTCATGTCCATTGTAATCTAACCTCCTCCACCAAAAACTCTCTCCTCTTCTCTTATACTTTGTGGGATCTAACCCACCATCAACTAGCCTCCTCCACCAAATAACCTCTGCACTTACCCCCTCTTTCATGGATTTTAATCCACCACAAATTGACCACCTACACCAAATCATATCAGTAGCTTCCTCCAATTTTTCAACATGCAAACAAGTAACCTTCTGGAACCAATCTAAAATTGCAATTAAAATACTATTTGTATCTACTATCTTCTCAATGATATGAAAATCATAATTTAACTCTACTTTTGTAATGTCTTCTTCAGCCTCTTCATTATCTCCTATCAATGTGACCTCTTCAATCTCTTTAAGAAACACACCATCTACTGCAACCTCCAAATCCACATTTTGAATTTTATATTTTACCTCTTCCACTACCTCAATATGAAAGGTATTTTCTCCTTCATCACATTCTTGGTCTTCGATTGCCAACTGATAGTTCATCATGACTATTTTTTCCTCTTGTCTCTCTTCATTTGTGTAGGCTGCTACTACAAATTTCTTTTTCTGGTTGCAACTATCCTTTCTCAATAGGAATCTCCACATCACATAGCTCTCTTTCCAATACCACTCCAAAAATGAAATCAACACAAGCCTCCTCACGAACCACCTCGTCCTTTTCTTCTGACTCATGTTCTCATTTGCTGTAATCTTCCGATCTACAATTTACAAAACATTGCATCTTCAAACTCTCAAACAATCAGGACTTCACGTACCTGTAATGATCCACTTGAGCTTTCCACAACCATTTCACACTCTCAACTGTGAATTCCCTGACAGTTGGTGATTTGTTCACACAACTCCACTCTTCACTTGCAAGTCCTAGCACAAATTGCTGCACATTTAGTGCTCTACCTATACACTTAGAACCTCTAGATTTGATACCATTTGATGCAAGAGAATAAAATAACTTCTCTCTACCTATCAACTTCAAAAACTTGAAACAATTATAGGTAGAGACTCTCTACTCAAAACAACATTGGGATTGCAACAATGAAACAAAACCGTGCTCTTATCAATTCTATAAAAACTACATACATTCACTACTCATTAACAAAATGACCATTCTATGGCCTCTTAGCCCTACCAATATCCTCTTTACACAATTTTTTTTGTCCTCTCTACTTTATGCAGCTTCTTTCTCTATACTTTGTTCGTACCACACACCTCACAGCTACTATTCTCTCACAACCCATACACACATTTAATTGGCCAATGCCTCCAGTATCAAGGCTCTCTTTGTAACCACTAACTCACAAACCCCCTATCATTGACTCCTTCCCATGCATATTTTAAATCTGTATTTGTTTTCTTTGCTTCACATTCTCATTTATTTTTTTGCCATTCGATTGGATTTGTCATCGACCCTTCATCTATTCTATTCACATGCTAATTTGATAATGGAAGCTTAATGGTTTTTATTTGTCAACAACACTCTTCATTGCAATTTTAAATTTTACTTCTGTTGCACCATTTACTCCTTCCCATGCATATTTTAAAATTTTTTTTGTGTTCTTTTCTTCACATTCTCATTCATTTTTCTGCCATTAGATTGGATTTGTCATCGACCCTTTATCTCTTATATTCACATGCTAACTTGATAATGGAGGCTTAATGGTTTTTCTTTGTCTACGATACTCTTCATTGAAATTTTAAATTTTACTTTAGTTGCACATTTATTTACCTTTCAGACCTCATTATTTGAATGGTATCATACTATATCCTCCAATCATTGCACAATTGCAATCATTATTCCACCAGATTCTCTATTGTTATATCTTTAAATTTTTTAATACCTTCACCTTATCGCATAATACATTATCAAAGGAAGTTGAATGTTATTTTATTATTTTCTAATCTAAATGTTTGAAATAAAAGATTTGCACTCATTAGAAATTTTTATAAATCCTCTCTATTACATACATATATACATTCATAAACAATGATTTGTCAATTGTCATAGTTGTCATAATAATTTTTTTTAACTTTGGTATCCCCTATTTCATGGCTTCTACTTAATCTGTGAAGATGCTATTGTGAAATTTGGCATTACACTTGCCAACGTATATATTTGAAAGTGTCTAAAGTATTTCAACAAATCCATTTTGTGTATATCTACAATCATTACAATCCAGGTTGCATTTTATCAAACAACTTAAATTTTTACGTCTATACTTTCACATTTTGTAGACATTTAGCAAGGCAATGACAACTACAAATTTTAACAAATTCTTGAATTTGATGGATGGTTATATCCCATTCTAAAATTCAAGTCATGAGTTGAAACCAACCATGGAGATTCCAACTGAAACAAGAAAAACCAAAACTTCAAAGCAAATAAAGTAAAACAAAGTGTATTTTTGGTGGTGTTGATTTCTTGTCTGCCCATGTAATCTTACACCATAAATATCAGGCAAGACATTTGTGAGCACAGGCTCACAAAATGAGGTTAATTAGTCAAACTACTCTTCTATATTGTTAACAACCTACAAGAGATTCCATTACTACTTTAGGTACATCAAAAGTCTTATTCCTTCACCTCTTCTAGCACTTAGTTGAGACACTATCTGACCTCCTCCACCAAGTGTGTCCTCTTCTCCTTTTCCCTCTCATGGACTCATATGCACCACAGTCCAACCTTCTTCATGAAAAAATATCTTCTCTCCCCTTCTCCTTCATGGGATCCAACCCACCATAAACCTACCCCCTCCACCAAATAACCTATGCACTTTTCCCCACTTTCATGGATTTTAATCTACCATGAATTGACCACCTCCACCAAACCTTACCACCCACTTCCTCTACTTCTTCGATATGCAAACAAGTAAACTTTTAACACCAATCTACAACTATAATTGAACTACTCTTTGTATCTACTATCTTCTCAATGATATGCAAATCATAATTTACATCCTTTCGTAATGTCCTCGTCACCTCTCACTATGACCTCTTCAATCTCTTAAAGAAATGTGCCATCCATTGCAACCTCCAAATCCATGTTTTGAATTTTATATTTTACCTCTTTGAACAACTCAACTTGCGAGGTATTTTCTCCACCATCACATTCTCAACCTTTGCTCACCAACTGATGGTTCATTGCAACCGTTTTCTCCTCTCATCTCTCTTCATTTGTGTGGGATGTTAGGACATCTTCCTTCTTCCAGCTACAACTATCCTTTCTCAACAGTAATCTCCACATCCCATAGCTCTCTTTCCAATACCGCTCCAAAAATTAAATTAACACAAGCCTCCTCATGACCCACCTCATCCTCTTCTTCGGACTCATCTTCTCATCAACTCTAATCTTGCACTCTACAATTTGCAAAACATCATGACTTGAAACTCTTGACTGATCAGGACTTTGCATACGTACAAGGATCCTTTTGATCTTTCCACAACTGCTTCACACTCTCAAGTGAAAACTTCCTCATGGTCGATGATCTAAATTTGCACAACTCCACTCTTCACCCACAGGTCCTAGCATAGTTTTCCTCACATTTGACGCTCTACCTATGCACTCAGAATCTTTGACTCTAATACCTTTGATTCAAGAGAAGAAACTAACTTCTCTCCATCTCAACTTTAGAAACTTGAAAACAATTATAGGCAGACACGCTCTGCTCAAAACAACATTAGGATTGCAACAATGAAAAAAAAACTATGCTCTTATTATTTATGCAAACACTACATACATTCACCACTCATTAACAAAATGACCATTTCTATGGCCTCTTGGCTTTGTCACTATCCCCTTTACACAAATTATGTGTCCTCTCTACTCTATGCAATTTATTTCTCTATACTTTGTTCCTACCACACACCTCACAACTTATGCTCTCTTGTAGCCCCCACACATATTTAATGGGTCAATGCCTTCACTGTCAAGACTCTCTCTACAACCAGTATTTTGCAAACCCCCTACCATTGACTCCTTCCCACACACATTTTAAATTTTTATATGACTTCTTCGATTCACATTCTCATTCATTTTTCTTCCATTCCATTGGATTTGTCATTGACCTTTCATCTCTTCTATTCACATGCTAACTTGATAATGGAAGTTGAACAATTTTTCTTTGTCAACGATACTCTTCATTGCAATTTTAAATTTTAAATCTATTTCACATCTATTAACCTTTGCACCTCATTATTTCAACGATGTTACACTATCTCCTCCAACTGTTGAACATCTGGAATCATTATTTCATTGAATTCTCTGTTGTTATATCTTTAGTTCCTTAATGCCTTCACCTTATCACATAATATTTTATCAAAGGAAGTTGAATGTTATTTTAATTTTTTCTAGTCTACAATGTTTGAAATAAAATATTTGCATTCGTTAGAAATTTTCTAAAGCCTCTCTAATTGATACTTATATGTATTCATACATAATGATTTGTCAATTGTCATAACTATCACAATAGTTTTTTCTTAACTTTGGTATTCCCTATTTCAAAGCTTCTACATAATTTGTGAAGATGTTGTTGTGAAATTTGGCACCAACTGAAAGTGTCTAAAGAATTTCAACAAATCTATTTTAAGTATAGTTGCAATCATTACGTCTATACTTTCACATTTTGGAGAAGTTTAGCAAGGCAATGGTAACTGCAACTTCTAACAAAATTCTTGAATTTGATGGATGGTTATACCCAGTTCCAAAAATCAATTCATGCGTTGAAACCAACCATGGAGAAATGATAAATAAAACAAGACAAACCAAAAATTCAAATAAAACAAACTAAAACAAAACAAAAAAAATTGGTGCTGCTGATTTCTCGTCCGCTCACATGCTCATGCACCAACTAACCAATAGAACTATACATCAATGATCACAGACGATAGCAATCCCAACAAGCACAATATAGAACATCAACAACATGAACTTGTATCAACATACAAATAGAGGGTTGACATTAATGGACAACATCATAACTAAACTAATATAACTTTCTAATACTCTTTACAATGCTAAGGGTTGACATCAATGATAACACTTAGTCACAAACGACAACAACTACCAACAATATCAAAGTATCCTATAAGAATAATAAACGTTATGCATGTTGATTTTGTATACCTCTTATATTAATTTGACTCAAGATACTTGACAAAGTATTGTTTGTAAGTGCATGTAGAGCTATTAAAATGGACACACTGATCTAGTTGACATGCACTCACACATATATGACATTTTAGATGAGATTAAGGAGAAAAGTCTGAAGGGTATCTTCAAAACCCACCACAAGTTAATCTTCCAAGGAATTAAAGGGGTGTTGGGTGACCCTTTAATCAAGATTGACCACAACCACAAGGTTTGTTGGAATCCAAAAACACTTAGAGGGGGGGTGAATTAGTGTTCTACCGGTAATGTTAGTTTTGAACTTATTGCTTATCAATCGGTTAAGTGTAAATAAAATTAAAGTGCATACATCAAATGACACATAAAGAGGAAACACCATAACACCAATATTTAACATAGAAAACCTTAGAAAGGGAAAAACCACGATGGGGTTGATAGCCACAATATCTATATACTTGATCAAGGTATACAAATATTACATGAAGGGGATTGTACATGCAATCAAGCTAGCTGCCTATAGCTCACTGCTCAAACATAGAATGATAAGTCTCACTAACTTACAAAGCATTACAATGTAGAATGAACTTATAAGATGCATCTAAACATGCTAGATAAGTTCCGGATCATGCTTTGATAACCTTCACTGTGTACCAGTTTGCTAATGCTTTGTTTTGCCCTGTTCTGCTACCGGTTATACTGTGCATGTGAAACTACACACAAACACTTCTAATCACTAACTAAAATGTATATCGATAATCACCAAATAATTCGCAACCAGAAATTTGCATTCCATAAACATATATTGATCTATAGCTGAAATAATCTCCTTAAATATCCTTCTAACTTCCACCATGTTGGCTTTAATGAAAAGTATAAACCTATCAGCTACCGGATCATAATGAATCTGAAACATAATCCCAATGATCATGTTGTCCTTCACACGTTACCATAAATTTATGAACTAAATGATTGGGGCCTTAATATCTCCTGGTTGGGTTCTATCCATTACTGGGTTCCAAATGCACGTTACCGGGACCAGTTGCTAGGATCAAAACTTAGCTAGCTTTGAAGCAAAGTGAATGTCGGTTAACCCAAACAAGGGATATGTATACCTGAAGATGAGTTCCAATCACCTGAAGAAGAGTTACCATCAATGACAACCCTAAAATCCATTAACCTTTACCGAATGAGTGCCAATTGCCAACAATCTCCCCCTTTGGCATTGATGGCAACACTCAAGTGAAAAATTGTGTGGTGTCACAAATCATCCTCTGAATCCTCATAACCACTTGCCTTGTACAAGAATCTGCTATATTCATCTGATGCTCCCCTTAAGAACTTTATACATTTTTCACTTATTCCTCCCCCTTTGACATCAATGACAAAGCGGGGTGTCTTCAAAGAATAATGTACAGTTATAAATATAAGTCAGTTCTATACAAATTTCAAAATATTTACATACATATTCTTCAAAAATAAAAAGTAGGTATCCCAACCTTGCTTGAGTGAATCAAGAATGGAGATGAATCCATTCAAGAGACTGGCATGATACTCAATTTCTTCTGATGAAGTGGGATCCTCTCTCTGCATATTAGAAATACACTCAATTTTATGAAACAATAAATTATCTAACCGGGGACTAATAAGATTTTGGAGCTCATTTTCTCTCTTTATTATATTGTCCCTATCTTTCTCCAATTTTAAAATTTAATCCAAGACTACCAAAATTGGACCATCTAAAGAACTAGTGAGATTAACTACCGGGTTGTGAGAATTGGAAATTTGAGTTAAATTATTCCTACAATTTGATAGCTGCTTGTCTATAGATGTTAACTTACCAAATTCTAGACAAGTCTTTTATACACTGCCTCATTCCGCCAATGCTACATCAATGGATTGCAAGCAAGTTTGGAGTTTACTTTTATCAATCTCAATCATTTGCAAAAATAACTTCTGGGCCTCAACAAAATTTACTTTAGCCTCCGTTAATGAAATTTTCAATAAAGAATCATAGTGCTTGGGAATAAAATTGATAATCTCTTCCAGTTTACTAGATGATCTTTCTCTCTCTTGTTCTTGAAATTTTGGTACTAACCGGTTCAAAACTTCAAAACTATGTTCAATTAATTTTTTGTCTTTTGTCTCTTCCTAAGCCAACTCTTGGGCTGCCTGAGCCTGAAGAGTTGTTGCTGCCAAAATTTTCTTTGTTGATGACATTTGGTGATAGGGTTTGTCAAAACTAATAGAAATTTGTGACAAATTCTGTTTGGCTAAGGTTGTAGTGTCATTTGCTAAGCCAGAATAGAGTTTTGTCATAGATTCCTTACCCATGTCTACTAGTGAGATACCATTAGAATCTTCCCTATCTGGATCCTGTACCTCCCCTGCACCCTTATTGCTTGTATCCATATCTATATGTTCCTCTCTATCCTCTGCAATCTGTACATTTTTTTGTCGATAAATCCTCTGCTGCAAAATGTGACTCACTATTGGTACAGTGGTAGCCGATGGAGAGTTAGCCAGTTTCTGAGTATGTACACTTTGTTGTTATGCCAGTTGCTGATCTTTTGGCAATTGAATATTCTGAGATTTCACAAAACTAGAACTTACCTCATACCCTATACTCAAAAGAATTCGTACCCAAATGTCTATGGTTTCCTTCCAGATCTCTTGAAACCTTTCCAACATTAGATTGTTTATTCTGTGCTTGGGATTAAATTTAGATAAGCTGATTTTATTAAATAAACCTCCCATCTCTAGAGGGGTTATTGTGGGACATAAATTGACTAGTTTTGTCTCTTTTCCGTCGGTCCAGAGTCTGAGCATGTAATTTTCTAGCCTCTAACTTATCATACAACTATTTAGGAAAATTTTTCTCAAGCTCAAACAATGCACTATTAAAAGATTCAAGATATAAAAGAATTGCTTCCTAAATTTGCTTCTTATCCTTCTCCTCAAATCCATCAAAGAATGAAGGAATATTATCTAAATTCCCATCATTAATAATCTGATCAATTAAATCTTGAGCTCCCAACTTCGTCTTACCGGTTCTTCTTTTTGCTTCCGGTTGGGACCGCTCACTTGAGTTGGATTTTCTCTTATGTACAATAGTAATCTTGGGCTTCTGAGGAGTCTCCTTAATAGGTTCTTTCTTTTGCTCCTCCTTCTTCTACCTCTCTACAACTTTCTTCTTTGGAATTTCCTTTGTACCCTCATTAGATTATGTTTCCTTTTAAGAAATAATCATGTATTGCCAAGTAGCCTTCTGCTTTTTCTTTGGGGGCTCATCCGGTTTAGAAGTAGCAGGCTCTGTGGATGGTGCTTCCAGTCTCTTGGAAGTCTCTATTTGTACTGAGCTTCTTTCCAGGCTTCCCTTTCTTCTTTCCTCTTTCCTCTTTCCTCTTTCCTGTTTCCTCTTTCTTTCCTGCGGGCTTCAAGAATCTTAACTTTTTGTTCAACTTTTACCTTGTCATGACCTTCACCTATAAGAGATTCTGCTGCAACCTTACTCATATTCTTTCTTATTGCTGGTGCAACCTGTTCTTGGTGAACCTTAAGTCTTTTTCTTGGTTTGTACCAAATTTTTCTTCCTTTTCATCTACTGGTGCCTGCAGTAAGTGTTGTGCATAGGAATCTAGTATGGCCTCATCCACCTCATATCCCATTGGCATGATCAAAATTATTCTTGGTTGTGCAGCTTCCATCGTGCACCCATCTTTGTTAACCATAAAACATATAGTATCCTTATATTTTTCTACTATAGATTTAGGGATCCTAGATCTGTTCTTCATTTCTTCTTGAAAAGTCTTGAAAAATTACCATAGATTTGTCTTGCTAAGATTATCCCCTTGCTTATCCAAAATTTGACTTATTTGAAACACTACCGAGAAGTCAAAAGCCCATTTAATCTTTCCAAAACTAGGTACAAAAACCCATAAAGTAAAATACTAGACAAATAACAAAAAATCCATACCAGAAAGTATTCTTTTGTCTTTCTTGATTTTCTAGAGGTTTTTCATGAGATCTTTCAGCATTACGCTGCAAAGATTGTAATGTCCATACTCCTTAACCATTTGATGAGCAACCAAAATTTTATTTCTGAAGATAGAGTTCAATCGGTTAGACCGATAAACCTTGTAAGCTATAATCATCGCAACAAACTTTACATCTATATCCCTTACATCATCAACTCTCATTGATCATCCATCAAAAGTTGCACCAATGAGCTTGTTCAATTCTATGTTAGAAAGCTTGCACCTAGGGCTGGTTACACCTCCAACTTTGTGAAGACAGGTGACATTCTTAATCACTTCCTCTATAATCTTGTATGGCCCAACTAGATAAATTCTCCATAAATGCGGCTCAAAACATATGACACCCATTCTGCCTCATCAAAAGTGGGAAAATCCATGAAATGTGTGAAACCCTTCATTTAAAAGTGTGCAAATTCTAATTTCAACTTGGCGGTGATTAGGTTTTCAGTGAAAATGCAGGACAATTCATATTTGCCAAGCTCCTCAATATTGCAATGTATGTATGCCTTGATATCCCCAGTGTGAATAATACCATGACAAATGCTTGAAAATGCTCCCAAGGGTTCACCCAAAAGTGACTTGAAAGGATGCTTCTTGAAAAATGGATGGGGGTGGTTCTTGATTTCCACCACCAAAGGAGTGTCAATGCTGGATGATGAAGAAGCCATAATAACCAGATACCGAAACTAGGGTTTTTGCAAATGAAAAATACCTCAAGACACTATTGGGAGATGAAATTGCTTTTGAAAATAAAGTGCTTGCAAAAATTGCCTTGAGCTCTGAATAACTTTGGAAATCACTCATCTGAATGCTCGATCGTTGTGTGACGAAAATTTTACTTTTCCCTTTTATCATCATTAACCCTAATTTTTCACTATCATAAATACTATCGGGAAGCATTACCGGGTCACATAGTCTACAAGTAGGTTCCAGTAAACAATTGAAATTTCCTTAATATCACCCACAATCAAAATTCTCTGACTATAGATCCAATCCAGGGTATTTACATGATCTTCAATGATTTGCCTACCCCTAACGCAAAGTGCCTTAGTTACCAGTTGTATCTGCTACCGGTGTAGGACCTGATGACTCTAGTGGGTGATTTGCTGGTTATGTATCCAATCTCCTTACCCATATTTTCTCATGTTGTTTCCTAATATCTTCCACTTTTGCCTTTCCCTTCTCATCTTCATTTCCATTAGTTGCTGGTGGGTTCTTACTTCTGCAATATTTAGCAATATGTCCAATCTTATTGCATGCATAACACATAATATTGTTCTTCTGAATTGCTTTGTTAAACCCTTGATTTCCTTGATTTCCTTTTGATCGGTATTGGTTAGCCATATGTCCAAAATTTCTACATGCATAATGTTGAACATAATGTACCATTGAGAGGGGGGTGAATCAGCGGTTCCTAAATTCGTTTCCCTTTTAAAGTAACCTTAGAATACTGGTTGTTATCCTAAGCACTAAACAATAAAACTGGTAAGACAAATGAGGATACCAAAAGAGACAATCACACAAATGCAACCCACAACACCAGATGTATGAGGAAAACCCAATATGGGAAAAACCTCGGTGAGAAATGTTGCTAGAGACTACTACTCCAATCTAGCCTCACAAGTGAAACACTAAATTACAAAGATTTAAGGCACCAACCCCTATTGATTGAGGGCACCAACCCAAGGAGCACCAACCCCTGCACCAAGCTCCAACTTGGTGATGTATAGTGAAATACAATTTTGATAAAGTTATAGCTTTTGGTTGCAAATGAGTTTTGCAACTCTTGACCAAATAGGTTTATGCCGATTAACAATCTTCTCTTCTTCACTAGCTCTCACACTATTGGTTATGAGATTACTCTCTCTAACTCTTGGCTGCTCTTCCTTCACTCTTAGTCACACAACACACTATGTCACACTTGGATGCCTTCTTAATCAATCACTCCTCACTGGTTAGCTTAATTGTTAGAACTTCAATAGTTTACCGATACTCTATCACTACTGGCTAAACCCTCTCACTGGTTTGCCTACTCACTCACTTTGTAAATTTATTAGAATAAAATCTAAGGAAGATGATCCTTCTCTACGCTCAAACTCACTTCACTCTCCTTCTTCACATTAAGCATCATCCATTTCTGTCTCGAGCTCACATATTTATAATCTTAGATTCCTACCAAAAATGCATTCAATCAATGTCGTATTAGGTTTTACCTTCTCTAACTTGATCTGAATCTGATTTGATTTGATCTGCTTTTTGAGGGATAAGATCTTCATGACATTGATCAATTACCAGCAAAGCTTCGCATTCCAATGTGCATTCTCTAAACCTGGAAGTCTGCATCATGCTTTTCTACTTTTCTTTGTCATACACCATTAATGGTTTTGTTGTTTCCTTCAGCAAATGGGTATGAAGATCAAATCTTCTTGTAGGATCAGTTCAGTAATTTTTTAGCTTGCCTTCCTCGAGCCGCAATCCTTTGGCATCTTCCGTGACTTGTGGGTTCTTGATAAAATTTGACCTTCTTGCTAATTTTTTACGTCGATGCACACTCCACCAACCTATGCAATACCTCCAGCTGGCATCCAGCTATCATGCTTGGCAACATCCACCTCTTCTTGGATTCCTATGTCAGTTTGAAATTATTTGTCAACCAAGGTTGACTACTAGCTCAGTTCACCTTACCAATATGACCATCAAACATCCTTTGTACTAGTAGCACATCCTCCTAACAATTCATCATGCCTTCTGGTCTATCTTCATGCTATCCTCTCTGTTCTGCTGACATGATGTTGTTGTGATTCTTTTAGCATTTTGCCTCTTCATCACAAACAAGCAACCGACCTTCATCCTGGTTTGTGCCTTATCAATAAGCCTGCTTTACCGATAGATAACACAATTCATGTGTACTAGTAGCCTTCCTTTTGTCTACTCACTCACATGTGCATTTCCATCATATGTCTTGCTCTGCTTGTACAGGTCACCACTTCTTACTCACTAGTGACCTTGCCAAACCATTTTTACATCAATGACAACTTAATGCCAATAATGCCAACAATCTCCCCCTTTGGCATTGATGTCAACTTAATGCAAGACACTTCATATCAGTAGATTTCTCCCCCTTTGACACAATAACAAAGGGTATTGTACACTCCCCCTTTGATCCATACCTAGCTCCCCCTTAGGCTGCTACCAGTGATTATAGTCAGTACTAAGATGTGGTTTAAGAGTTATAGATGCTAATATGAACTCCCCCTGAACCATATAAATCTTTCCTTTCTCAAGTACATAAGGCAGATGACACAACTTCCAACTTGTGTCTTAGGTACTCATAGGTTCTTATCAGAAATGGTTTGGTTAAAATGTTTGCTAATTTTTCTCCAGTAGGGACATAGTCCATCTTTACTTCCTATCATTCAACCTTCTCTCCCAGAAAATGATACATGATGGCTATATGCTTTGTCCTAGAATGCATCACCAAATTATTGGCTATGTTGATGGAACTCGAATTATCTCATTGGATGAGAATATGATCACTGATGTTCACCTTTATGTCTTTGAGGGTTTGCTTCATCCAAAGCACCTAAGAGCATCATGTAGCAGCAACAATGTATTTTTCTTCAGCAGTTGATAGGGAGATAGAATCTTGCTTCTTGCTATGCCATAAGACCAACCAGTCACCTAGGAAGAATGCACCACCACTTGTGCTCTTCCGATCATCAATGTAACCTTCCCAATCTGTTGGCAATATTACATTATAAGGATATTGAGAAGGTTGTTGATGATTATGGACATAACTGATTAAAGATGTTTTACTGTCTTGATATTATTATTTTGTCATTGATGTCAAGAAATTGATTTTCTAATTCAGTATGATGTTGCCATATCTTAAGAAATATGATATGAAGATTATAAAGAAGTTGGTAAAGACTCAGAAAAGAATATGATGAATAAGGGGATAAGTTATTCAATGGGCAACTCTACTGAGTCAGACAATGATGAGATCTTGATGTTTTAGATTGTTTTAACATCATACATATGTTGTAAAATGTAAAGGTTAATACTATACTATGTTATCAAGAAAAGAACCTAGTTGGTAAACCCTAAGGAACCTAGTTAGTAAACCCTAAGGTTATCGCAGTCGGTTAATGAAGACAGAATGTCTACCGAGTGAAGTTTAGTATTCACCGAGTTGTAACCGAGCTATAACAGAATGCATTAAATGTTTACATGTGATATTTAATGAAAGATGTTGATGAGCTGGAGTGGACCAATGATTGGTAAGCCGTAGAAGAAGTTTGTTAATGAATCTAAGGCAATGGAAAGTCGGTAAGAAGATCTACAGCTCAGATTGAACCGCATTACCCTAACACAAGTTCCAAGGTAGGGTAAAACATTTTCAGATCGAAAGATACAATGAACTTGGACAAGATTGAAGATCTGATGGCTATGATTGATCATGGGAAATGTGATCAAGGAGATTAAGCGGTTAGAAGATTGTTTATAAATAGGAAATTGTTGATAAACAATGTATGCGGGCAAGTGTATACACGGGGATGCTACATAGTGATTACCGAGCATAGAAGCTTGAAGACCTGTTATAATAACAGAGTATTGATGCCCAGCAGATAGACAAGATTAGTTCTATGTCTAGATTGTATTGAACAAATAGGAATCTGCTTTAGCATTTTAGATGTGAAGTTGCAGATAGATTGTATTACTGTTATTTTGTGAAAGTAACATGAAATCTCTTAACCGAGTGGACTTAACAGTCTTATATGAAAATCCTCTAACAAGGTGACATTCTAATTGAGTGTTTGAAATCCTTTGACAAGGTCACTTCTAACAAAGTGAAGATCCTAACAGATCTAAGGGAAATCCCTTAACCGGGTCACATCTAGCAATGTGTTTGTAATCTTTAACAGGATTTGCTTTTAACCGAGCATACTCTAGAAGAGTATATTTCATAGTGGGTCCAAAATCCCACAGTGATTTTTCCCTATTTGGGTTTCCACGTTAAATTTGGTGTTATGAGGTTCATATTGTTCATATGCTTTTGAGTTTGCATGTTTGACAGTTTTTTGTTATATGACTGATATATATGTTACCGAGGTTGAATCTGATGTTTTTATTGATGATTAAGTTTGTATGATTCACCCCCCCCTCTCATCTTGTTGGCTATTGGATCTGTACTTATATTAAGTATTAGAACTATCAATTGGTATCAGAGCGTTGGACTCCGAAAGGAAAGTTTAAAGGCACTTGAGTTAAAGATCCAAATATGTATAAGAGGGATGCACCTAAGCTGAATAAGTCAAGTTTCTCTACATGGCAAAAAAGGATAAAGCTACATCTATAAGGAGTTGGAGAATATGCTATATACTATCTGGAGAATGATTTTTTTGCATCGAGAACCTATCCATTGACTATGGAAGAGATAAAGGTGAAGCAAGAACATATTCAAGCAATGATTGAAATAACATCTGCATTGACCAATTCCGAGCTTAATGATCTAGAAGGCTACAATGATGCAAAGGCAACGTGGATTAATCTCATATCTATATATGAAGGAGATGAACATGTTCAAAGAGAAAAAGTTGATAGTTTAAGAGGACAACTTGAATCTATGAGGATGAATGAAGGTGAGAACATAACCCAGTATAGTACAAGACTAAAGGAGATTGTAAATCAAATCAAAGGAGCAGGAGGAACTATTGAAGAAAAGGATGTGACAAGTAAGTTGTTAAGAACTCTTCTACCTGCCAATGCAATCCAAGTCTCTGCAATCAATGAATTGAGGTCTATACCTAATATGCCAGTTTCCTTGGATGCTACTATTGGTAAGCTACATGCATTTGAGTTAAGTAATTTTGATAACAGTGGGTCTTTGGTAAATAAAGTTGAATCTGCATTTAGTTCTTTTCATTTGAATGAATCTAATGATTACAATGAAAGAAAGTATAAGTACTTTCAAGATCATAGTGGAGCAAGTGAAAGATTTCAGAAGAACATGGAGGTACACAAACTGTATGAAGAAATCAGAAAGCAAGAAGAGTTTGAAGCACTATTGGCCAAAAGGTTACCAAGAGGCAAAGGTAAGTATAAAGGAAAACTACCTTTGAAATGTTTCAATTGTGATAAAATTGGACATATGGCTTCTAACTATCCTGACAAAGATTTTACTGAAAAGAGAGATTACCGAGATGATAGATAGAAAGATAATCATTATAGAGGACACCAAGACTTCAAGAGAAGAGGTAGAAAGACATGCTTAATTGCTGATGAAGAATCTGATGATGATACATCAGATGAGATTGATACAGAAGAAGTTGTTTATGTGGCTATCAAGGATGGATCAGATGAAGAAAGGTATGAGGAAAAAGCCCTAATATCTCACATAAACACTAATGATTCTTAGATTATAGATAGTGGATGCTCACATCATATGATAGGAGATAAACACAAGTTTGTTATGTTAGAAGATTATGATGGAGGCTATGTTAGATTTGGTAATGATGCAGCATGTTCGGTGAGAGGTAAAGGATCCATTACACTTCTTGATAAAGCAAGATGCAATGATGTTTATTGGGTTGAAGGTTTGAAATATAATTTGTTGAGTGTAGCACAGCTAAACAACATAGGTTACCAAATAGAATTTCAGAAAGGAATTGTCAAAGTTCATGACAAGAATGGAAAGTTAGCTGCTACTGGGACATAAGCAAAAGGTAATACATTTCACCTTGACTCAACTCACAATAAGTGTTTGCATGCAAAGATTGATAATACCTAGTTATGGCATAAAAGGTTTTGTCATGTTAATTTTGATAATCTGATCAAGATAAGTAAGAAGCACAGAGTAAGAGGTATACCGAGTCTTGAAAAACTTGAGAATGCTATGTGTCGAGGATGCTAGATGGGTAAAATGACAAGATCAAGCTTTACAAGTAAGTCCTACACTTCTAAGGGAATTTTAGATCTTGTGCACACTAATCTTTGTGGTCCTATGAAAGTTCAAAGTTATTATGGTGATAAGTATTTCATATTATTTGTGGATGATTATTCAAGGATGATGTCAGTAATGTTTTTAAAAGAAAAATCAAAAGCCTTTCAAATGTTTAAGTGGTACAAGGCTAGAGTTGAAAATGAAATAGGAAGACAACTGAAATGTCTTAGATCAGATAGAGGAGGAGAGTTCACATCTGATGAGTTCAATCTATTTTGCAATGATCATGGTATTAAAAGTCAAGTCTCTGCACCAAGAACTCCACAGCAGAATGGAATAGCTGAAAGAAGAAATAGATCTATTGTGGATTGTGCTAGAACACTGATGATTGAGAAGAAGGTTCCACAAACATTTTGGAGAGAAGCAATAAGCATAGTTGTTTACACCTTGAACCGAGTTCAATTGAAGAAATCTACTTTGAAGACACCTTATGAAATCTAGTATGGCAAGAAACCTAATGTAAGTTACTTTTAGATCTTTGGAAGTAAATGCTATGTTCATAAAGATGATAGAAATGGCAAGTTTGATCAGAAAAGTGAAGAAGGAACATTTCTAGGATATTCTTCTAGAAGCAAAGCATTTAAATGTTTGATCAAATCATCTAACAAAATAGTAGAAAGTGCAAACGTGAAAATAGATGAATTTGTAGAAGGAATTGATGAAGGGAATTCCAAAGAATAGGAAGACTATGATGAATTTGTCCATGTACAACCGAGAAGTCCTACCAAGATAACTGTTGAAGGAAATGAAGAAGATATCCAGTTACCGAGTGATGAAGAAGACCATACAGAGCCTACCGAGCCTATATTAGCCAAGTATGTCAGAAGACACCATGCACCAAGTCAGATTATAGGAGATAAGGATGATCCAGTGATGACAAGGAACAAATTGAGACAAAACACATGTTTGATATCTAAATTTGAACTGAGAATAGTGAAAGAGGCATTTAACAGTGAAGATTGGATAAATGCTATGACAGAAGAGATTGATCAAATCAAGAAGAATGACACATGGACACTGGTCCCAAGACCAAAGGACAAAAATGTAATCGGTACAAAGTGGATCTTCAAAAACAACCTAAATGAAAAAGGTGAGGTCATTCGGAACAAAGTAAGTTTAGTCTACAAAGGTTATGCCCAAGAAGAAGGAATTGATTATGGTGAGACTTTTGCACCTGTTGCTAGATTTGAAGGAGTTAGAACATTATTGGCATATGCTACTTTCAAGAACTTCAAGGTATATCAAATGGATGTCAAATCTGCATTCCTGAATGGAATATTAGAAGAAGAAGTTTTCATTGAACAACCTGAAGGATTTGTTGAAGACAATAATAAAGATCAGGTATATAAATTAAACAAAGCTTTATATGGTCTTAAACAAGCACCTAGAGCATGGTATGAAAGATTGTACTCTTATTTGATTAAGATTGGTTTTATAAGGACAAGTGAGAACAACAACATGTACATGAAGAATGATGAAAATGGAATACTAATCTCAGCCATATTTGTTGATGATATTATATTTTGTGGAAATGACTCTTTATGCAAGAACTTTGGAAATGAAATGAGCAAAGAATTTGAGATGTCATTAATTGGTGAGATAAAGTATTTTATAGGCTTATAGATATTGCAAATGAAAAATGAAATTTTCATTACTCAATCCAAATACATAAAGGAAATCTTGAAGAAATTTGGAATGGAGGATTCAAAGCCAGTAAGTACTCCTATGACTACCAACTGTAAACTATCAAAGAATGATGAATCTAAATCTGTTGATGAGACAATCTACTGATCCATGATTGGAAAACTACAATATGTTGTTCACAGCAAGCCAGATATAGCACATGCAGTAGGTATTGTTGCAAGATTCTTTGCAGATCCTAAGGAAATACACATGATGGCAATCAAAAGAATTTTCAGATACTTGAAAGGCACTGAAGATTATGGCTTAGTATATCAGAAAGGAAATGATTTTGATTTAAAAGTTTATACTGATGCTGATTGGGCAGGCAACATTGATGACAGAAAAAGCACAAGTGGATGAGCTTTCTTCTTAGGAGAAAGACTAGTGAGTTGGTTTAACAAAAAACAAGGATGTGTTTCTCAATCAACTGCTGAAGCTGAATATGTTGCAGCAGCACTGAATTGTACCAACATTGCATGGATCAAACAACTGTTGGAAGGTATAAATGAGAAAGTTACCAAGCCAATAACTATATTCTGTGACAATACTAGTGCCATTAATATTTCAAAGAACCCTGTTATGCACTCTAAGACAAAGCACATCTCTATCAAATATCATTATCTTAGAGAAGAAGCTCAAGAGAAGAAAGTGGTGTTGGAATATGTTAACACAAAGGAGAAAATAGCTGATATCTTCACCAAGCCACTGCCAAAGGACACTTTTGAATATCTCAGAAGTAAGTTAGGGGTCCTATCCCTATCTTTTACTCACTGATCGAGTTCGGTGAAAGCATCACTTTGATGACTCTATTGAAAATATTTTCGGGAGCTGATGCTAGATTGATACACTTTAGAATGTTTTTCTAAAAGTGTACTAGAATTATACTGGAATAATACAGAGAATGATACAGGGAATAGGAATTGTAAACAAATGCTCTGACCGAGACTCAGCTGATACACAACAATAGGAAATAACTTCTTACAGAAAGAAATTATGTTTTAGTTCTATTCTTTTTGGCATTGTTGTCAAAGGGGAAGAAGACCTACCAAGAAGGAGAAGACCTACCTAGGGGGAGAAGACCTAAGAAGGAGAAGATCTACCAAAAGGGGAGAAGACTTGAGAAGACTAAGAGAAGACTACAGATTGAAATAAAGACTGAAAACAAAAGAGAAGTCTGATGTATGGGGGAGAGAATTTCAGCATTTCAGAATCACAACAATCCAATTCTTTTAAAGATCAAATCAATTGGTTTTTCCATCAATGCCAAAGGGGGAGATTGTTGGCAATATTACATTATAAGGATATTGAGAAGGTTGTTGATGATTATGGACATAACTGATTAAAGATGTTTTACTATCTTGATATTATTATTTTGTCATTGATGTCAAGAAATTGATTTTCTAATTTAGTATGATGTTGCTATATCTTAAGAAATATGTTATGAAGATTATAAAGAAGTCGGTAAAGACATAGGAAAGAATATGATGAATAAGGGGATAAGTTATTCAATGGGCAACTCTACCGAGTCAGACAATGATGAGATTTTGATGTTTTAGATTGTTTTAACATCATACATATGTTGTAAAATGTAAAGGTTAATACTATACTATGTTATCAAGCAAAGCACCTAGTTGGTAAACCCTAAGGAACCTAGTCGGTAAACCCTAAGGTTATCACAGTTGGTTAATGAAGATAGAATGTCTGCTGAGTGAAGTTTAGTATTCACCAAGTTGTAACTGAGCTATAACAAAATGCATTAAATGTTTACATGTGATATTTAATGAAAGATGCTGATGAGCTAGAGTAGATCAATGATTGGTAAGCCGTAGAAGAAGTTTGTTAACGAATCTAAGGCAATGGAAAGTCGACAAGAAGATCTACAACTCAGATTGAACTGCATTACCCTAACACAAGTTCCAAGGTGAATGTGCAAGTTCCAAGGCAGGGTAAAATGTTTTCAGATCGAAATATACAATGAACCTGTACAAGATTGAAGATCTGATGGCTATGATTGATCATGGGAAATGTGATCAAGGAGATTAAGCGGTTAGAAGATTGTTTATAAATAGGGAACTATTGATAAACAATGTATGCAAGCAAGTGTATACACAAGGATGCTACATAGTGATTACCGAGCACAGAAGCTTGAAGACCTGCTATAATAACAAAGTATTGATGCCCAATAGATAGACAAGATTAGTTCTATGTCTAGATTGTATTGAACAAATAGGAATCTACTTTAGCATTTGAGATGTGAAGTTGCAGATAGATTGTATTACTATTATTTTGTGAAAGTAACATGAAATCTCTTAATCGAGTGGACTTAACAGTCTTATATGAAAATCCTCTAACAAGGTGACATTCTGATTGGGTGTTTGAAATCCTTTGACAAGGTCACTTCTAACAAAGTGAAGATCCTAACAAATCTGAGGGAAATCCCTTAACCGGGTCACATCTAGCAATGTGTTTGTAATCTTTAACAGGATTTGCTTTTAACCGAGCATACTCTAGAAGAGTATATTTCATAGTGGGTCTGAAATCCCATAGTGGTTTTTCCCTATTTGGGTTTCCACGTTAAATCTGGTGTTATGAGGTTCATATTGTTCATATGCTTTTGAGTTTGTATGTTTGACAGTTTTTGGTTATATGACTGATATATATGTTACCGAGGTTGAATTTGATGATTTTATGGATGATTAAGTTTGTATGATTCACCCCCCCCCTCTCATCTTGTTGGCTATTGGATCTATAGTTATATTAAGTATCAGAACTATCACAATCAACATCAATGTATGCTTCCAAGATGAATTCCCCTTGTTTAGGGTAGCACAATCCATAATTGAGTGTTCCTTGGAGGTACCTAAATATTCTACTTAAAACATTCATATGTTACTGCTTAGGTGCAGCTTGAAATCTGGCCACCATGCACACTGCCTATACTATATCTAGTCTAGAAGAAATTAGATAAAATAGACTTCCTATCATAGATCTATACAATGTCTAATCCACCACCAGTGATTCATCATTCTTGCTTAATTTACTTCCGGTCACCATGGGGGTACTTACCGATTCGTAATCCTCCAGTTGAAATTTCTTCAACATATCCTTTGCATACTTGGTTTGTGAGATAAAGATTCCCTTATCTTGTTGTAATACCTGTATACCAAGGAAGTATGTCAATTCACCAAGCATTGACATCTCAAATTTTGACTGCATCTGATAAGCAAATTCTTTGCAAAGGGTGGCTTTATTGCCTCCAAAAATAATGTCATCTACATACACAACCACAATGATCATGTGGTTTCCATCTCTCTTTATGTATAAATTTCTATTAGGACTCCCCTTTTTGAATCCTTGCTCCTTCAGGTACTAATCTAATCTTGAATACCATGCTCTAGGAGCTTTCTTTAAAACATATAGGGCCTTCTTCAACCAGCACACAAAGGTTTCATCATCATGTAGCAGAAACCCTTCAGGTTGCTCCATGTACACTTCTTCTTCCAAATTTCCATTTAGGAAGGTAGATTTTACATCCATTTGATATACTTTATAGCCCTTGTAGGAAAAAAAGGCTAGAAACAAATTGCTTCTAATCTAGCTACCGATGAAAATGTTTCTTCAAAGTCAATGCCCTCTACTTGAGAGTATCCTTTGCACACAAGTCCAGCTTTATGCCTAACAATTTTACCTTCTTCATTCATATTATTCCTGTAGACTCCTTTAGTGTCAATGATGTTCTTGTCTTCTGGTCTAGGGACTAATTCCCAGGTCTTGTTCTTCTCAATCTATTGCAGTTCTTCTTCCATGGCATCCATCCATTCCTTTCTTTTGCTGGCCTCATTGATTGTTTTAGGTTCTACTTCAGTCATGAGACAAAAGTTGACTTGTTCATCATTCCGAAGAAGTCTTCTTCTAGACTGCACACCATCACTCTTATTTCCTATAATTTTCTCTTCCTGGTGATTCAACTAGACATACCCGTTGGGATCCTTCTTGGATGCTTCTTCTGGTTCATTTTCTATTGAGCTTCCTCACCTTCATCACCAGAATCATCATACCAGTTTACCTATGATTGACTTCCTTTGTGCATACCCTCATCAAATTTTACATGCACACTCTCAATGACTCTTCTTTGTCTTTTGTTATAACATTTGTAGGCCTTTCTATTAGACGAGTAACCAAGGAAGATTCATTCATCACTCTTGGAGTCAAAACTACCTAGACCATCCATGTCTCTCTTGATAAAGCACTTGCTTCCAAATACTTTGAAGTATTTGACTGATGGCTTCCAGTCATACCACAACTCATAAGATGTCATTCTGATATTTGTTGTTAGTTGAACCTAGTTCAAGGTATATGCACCAGTATGAACAAATTCCTTCCAATATGTGTCTGGCAGACTGGCCTCATTTAACATGGTTCTGGCCATCTCCTTGACTGCCATGTTCTTCCTTTCTACCACACCATTTTGTTGTGGTGTCCTAGGGGCTGAGTATTGCCTTCTAATTCCATGTATTTCATAATAATCTTCAAACTCATTTGATGTGAACTCTCCACCCTGGCCCGATCTTAGACATTTTAGCTTGCACCCACTTTCCTTCTCCACCATCTTCCTAAAGATCTTGAATTTGTCAAATGTTTGTGACTTATCTTGTAGGAAAGTGACCCATGCCATTCTTGAATAATAATCAATAAAGAGAATAAAATATCTTTCACTAGCAAGAGCTCTTGTCCTAGTTGGACCACACAGATCTATATGTACAATCTCAAGTGGTCTTGAGGTGTTGTGCTCTTTTGTCCTAAAGCTCACCTTAGCTTGCTTTCCTTTCACACATTCATCACAAAATGTGCTTACCAGTTTGATGATGGGTGGAATATTTCTTACATACCCCTTTTGCTTACTGCAACTAAGTTATCAAAGTTTATATGGCCTAATCTTTGGTGCCATGACTAACTTTCATCAACCTGTCCCAACATGCATTGGGACTCATAGCAATCCTTTAGATTGTAAATATTGCCATCTGTTATCTTCCCTTCTACCACAATCTTACTGGTACTCTCTTTCTTTATCTAGCAACTGATAGAGTCAAAGGTGAATTTATAACCTTTGTCACACATTTGACTCACGCTTAGCAGATTGTTCTTTAGACCTTCCACATATTATACATCATGTGCCTTCAATTTTCCATCAATATTTATACTACCTTTTCCCTTTATTTTGATGGATGATTTGTCTTTGAATCTTACTGAGCCACCATTCCAGTCTTCAAGCTTGATAAATATCTTTTTATCATTGGTCATGTGGTTGGAGTAGCCACTATCTACAACCCATAGATTTTTCCTTTCAACATGTAAAGTAGTCTACACTATCAGACTTGATTCTGCATTTTATTTTTCTTTCTCAACCCATATGTATTTGGTTTCGTTATTCTTGTTACCTTCTATTTTGTGCTCTGATTGTACTATCAGTTCTTGATTAGGACCTGTCTTCTTTTGCTTGATCTTCCTATTTTTACAAAACTTTTCTACATGTCCAAACTCTTGATAGTTATAGCATTTCACATTTTCATTCAAAGGCGAATCTTTGAAATTATTGTAGGACACCGGTTTATTCTTCCTACATTCAAAAATCCTATGACCAAATCCATTGCACTGATAAAAGACAACATTCATATCCCAGAGTGCATTAAAAGGATTTCTACTTTCATAACTCATAGTGGGCTTATTGGTTAATCTACAATCAGCTATTCTATGCCCAAATTTGTTACACTGATAATAGTAACCATGAAAGTTTGAAACATACCGGTTAGGTTTCCTTGGCCCTATAAACGACTACCTCATTGGGGGTCTTCCCTTCATGCTGTTGACTTTGGTGAATCCTTCATGGTCAACTCTTTCATTTCTTCTTGGATTTGCATGTCGGTACAATGAGTGTGGCCTTCGGTTCACTGCTTGTGTATACTAGTTTGTGTGGCGATTTCTAACAACATCTACATATCTTTTCTTCTCAATATCCGTGCTGACTGTGAATGTCTTCTTCTCTTTACCTTCATTGAAAGAAGTGAATTGTATCTCTTTACTGGATGCATCTTTTCTTTTTGAACTTTGATCTTCTTAAAATCCTAAGCCACTGGTATCTTTGGATTGCTTTTGTTTTCTCAACATCTTGTCTAAGGCTTCGGTGCTACCTTCATATTTGCTTCTCACTTTTATTTCTTCCTTACTTTCTTCAAGCTCCCTTCTAAGCTTCATTATTTCTACTTCCATATATTGATTCTCCTTTTCCTTCTTTATCAGATCAGAGGATTTAACTTCACATATACTCTTGGCTTCTTCCAGCTGTAGTTTCAAGTCAGATATAACTTGATTGGACTCATCCAGGGATTGGTTCAAGAGACCTTGTTCATCTACAACAACAAGCTTTAACTTCTTGAGTTCTCTTCTTGTTTTACTCAGCTCCTCAAGAGCACTTATAAGCTCTCATTCTAGATCCACTTCAGCCTCAATGTCTTCTTCTTCCTCATCTTCACCAACCGGTTCATCAAGTGCCATAAAGAGATTAACTTTTCTGTCATTCTCATGGTAGTCATCTTTTGATTAACTTTCTTCATCTATGACATCATCCTCAATAGTGTATAGGTTGTTCTGCTTCTGATAGCCTGTTCTTCCTTGCTGATAGACATTTCTTTCTTTATCTTTACTAGCAGATCTGCTAAAACCTCTTGAATCATCTCCATCGGTTTCATTATAAGGACATTTTGCAGCAAAGTGTCCAACTTTACCACAGTTGAAACATTTGAGTCGTAGCTTTCCTTTATACTTGTCGGATACTCTTTTGAGTTTTCTGACAAATTTTTCTACCTCAGCATCAGATTCTTCACTGGATCCTTTATGAGAAGCTACTTCTTTTCCCTTCTGGGTGGAGTTGAACACTACCTCTTTCTTTAAGGATGCATCACCAGTTGTTCTCATTTTATAGGTTGTTAGTGAGACAAATAGCTCATCCATTGTAAAGATCTTCAGATCCTTGGCTTCTTCTATGGTAGAAACCTTTGTATCATACTTAGGTGTAAGAGACCTAAGTACCTTCTTGACAAGGATCTCATCTACAATTTCTTGCCCAAGTCCTTTGATGGTATTCACAGTTTCATCAAATCTATGAAGGTAGTCTGCAATATTTTCTTCATCCTTCATCTTGATGCCTTCAAGTTGGCCCCTTAGTTCTTGCAGCTTGGTCTCTTTGAATTTTTCATCTTCTTCAAATAACCTTTGTATTTTATCCCAAGTCTCCTTAGTAGATGCACATTACATGACCTTGACAAACTCATTATCAAATAACCCACTCAAGATAGAATGTTTAGCCTTTGCATTATTCTCATACTCCTTCTTGGCATTAGGATTAGTGGGAGGAACACTAGGGATAGTATACCCATTCTTGAAAGACATCCACACATCAAAACCAAGGGAGGAAATATAGGTCTCTGTTCTTTTTCTCCAGAAGGCATAGTTAGACATATCAAACATGGGAGTTTTTGAGGAGGCAGACTCATTTCTTGCCATTGTGTTCTAAGACCAGAATCTACCCAAGGTTTTTAAACAATCGGGAACCTAGGCTCTAATACCAATTGTTGAACACAATGTACCACTAAGAGAGGGGTGAATTAGTGGTTCCTAAATTATTTTCCCTTTTATAGCAACCTTAGAATACCGGTTGTTATCCTAAGCACTAAACAATCAAACCAACAAGCCAAATGATGATACCAAAAGAGACAATCACACAAATGCAACCCACAACACCGGATGTATGAGGAAAACCCAATATGGGAAAAACCTCAGTGAGAAATGTTGCTGGAGACTACTGCTCCAATCCAGCCTCACAAGTGAAACACTGAATTACAAATATTTAATGTACCAACCCAAGGAGCACCAACCCCTGCACCAAGCTCCAACTTGGTGATGTATAGTGAAATACAATTATAGCTTCTGGTTGCAAATGAGTTCTACAACTCTTGATCAAATAGGCTTCTGCTGAATAACGATCTTCTCTTCTTCACTGGATCTCACACTATCAGTTATGAGATAACTCTTTTTGACTCTTGGCTACTCTTCCTTCACTCTCAGTCACACAACACACTATGTCACATTCGGATGCCTTCTTAATCAATCACTCCTCACTTGTTATCTTAACTATTAGAACTTCAACAATTTACCGGTACTCTGTCACTGTCAGTTAAACCCTCTCACCAGTTTTCCTGCTCACTCGCTCTGCAAATTTCTTAGAATAAATTCTAAGGAAGATGATCCTTCTCTGCGCTCAAACTCACTTCACTCTCCTTATTCACATCAAGCATAATCCATTTTTGTCTCGAGCTCACATATTGATAATCTTGGATTCCCACCAAAAATACATTCAATCAATGTCGTATTAGGTTTTACCTTATCCAAATTGATCCAATCCATTTTGATTTGATTTGCTTTTCTAGGGATACAATCTTCATGACATCGATCAATTACTAGAAAAGCTTCATATTACAATGTGCGTTTTCTAAACCTGGAAGTCTGCATCATGCTTTTTTTCTTTTCTCTATCATACGCCATCAATGGTTTTTCTATTTCCTTCAGCAAACGGGTACAAAGATCAAATCTTCTTGCAAGATCAGTTCGGTCATTTTCTAGCTTACCTTCCTTGAGCCACAATCCTCTGGCATCCTCTATGACTTGTGGGTTCTTCATAAAAGTCAACCTGCTTGCTGATTTGTTACGTTGATGCACTCTCCACCGACCTGTGCAATACCTCCACCTAGCATCTAGATATCATGCTTGGCAACATCCACCTCTACTTGGATTCCTATGTCAGTTTGAAAATCTTTGTCCACCAAGGTTGACTATTGGATAGTATGACCATCAAACATCCTTTGTACTAGTAGCACATCCTCCTAACAATTCATCATGCCTTTTGGTTTGTGTTCATGCTATCCTCTTTGTTCTGCTCACACGATGTTGTTGTGATTCTTTTAGCATTTTGCCTCTTCATCACAAACAAGCAAACGACCTTCATCTTGGTTTGTGCCTTACTGATAAGCCTACTTTACTGATAGATAACACAATTCATGTGTATCGGTACCCTTCCTTCTAGCTGCATACTCACATGTGCATTGCCATCATATGTCTTTCTCTCATTGTACTGGTCACCACTTCTTACTTACCGGTGACCTTGCCAAACCATTTTGATATCAATGACAGCTTAATTCCAATATTGCCAACACATGACATTTTAAATTTCCAAGACTTGTGAATGATGCATTGTTCTGATTATTCCTATTTTTGCACTGACTAACCATATGACCATATTTATTGCAAACAAAGCATGTACCATTTAATTTGTGAGCATTAGGTTGTCTTACCGGTGATTTTTGGTTCAGGTTGTTGACATGATTTTGTTTCTATCTGGATGATTGATCTTGTTGTACAGTGTCAAAGTTTTCTCCTTCTTCATAACCAAGACCTCTCCCGTCATTAGCATCTCTCTAATTCTTCAGCAGTTTATCAAGTTTAGCAGAGCTATCCTTGAACTTGTCCTTTTACTCATTTGCAATAACCAAGTTATCTCTCATGATTATAATCTATCTCTCAAGTTCCTGTTCATTATTTTGGGACTGGGCCAACTCAAGTTTTAGCATACCATTCTCATGAGTCAGTCTATTGCATTCATCGAATCTATCCTTCAATGATTGAGCTAGGTTTTCTTCATTTTTTTTTATCCTCAATCTCCTTGCACATTCTCATGGTTAGGGTTTGCATCTCATTTTTCAAGATAGTGTTTTCCTGAGTGAGTTTCTGACATTGATCCTTCATAGCATCTTCCTCATCACTATTCTGATTTTGCAATTGATCACAAAGTTCCTTTCTCTTAGCCTTGACAACTGAATTCTTTCCTTGCAATGAAATGATGTGTTCTCTGGCTTTCTTCAGTTCATTTTTCAATTTACTATTCTCTATGTTCTCATTATCAATATCCTCAAGAGCAAGTCAAAGTTGCTGGTACAAACTGGTTTCCATTGGTTCCAAATTCTAGATCTTCCTCAAGATGTTAAACTTCTTCCGAGGAACTAAGCTTTGATACCAATTGTTGGAATCCAAGAACACTGAGAGCGGGGGGGGGGGGGGGGGGGGGGTGAATCGGTGTTCTATTGGTAATTTTAGTTTTGAATTTATTTCTTATTAACCGATTAACTGTAAATAAAATTAAAGTGCATACACCAAATAACACATAAAGAGGAAACACCATAACACTAATATTTATATGTGGAAAACCCTAGAAAGGGAAAAACCACGGTGGGGCTGATACCCACAATATCTATATACTTGATCAAGGCATATAAATATTACATGAAGGGGTTTGCACATGCAATAAGGCCAACCACCTAGAGTTCACTGCTCAAACACAAAATGAGAAGTCTCACTGACTTACAAAGCATTACAAAGTAGAATGATGCAGAGTCATAGGGAAAAAAGGTAAAGCCCAATCCCAACACACTCAAATAATTCCCCTAAGGGGCCCACTGAGTCATTGGACACTTAATCAAATGACTCACTAATCAATGGTTCTCATCAATCATCTTCACAATGTGACTTCCTTCATATAGCCCTAAACCCCAATAGGCTATATGCACCTTTACAAAGGTACTATACCAACAAAGAAGCACATAACCAAACCACCCATGCTTAGTGTCTTCTTACATCAACAAAGACATGAAAAAAGCAATGGAAGTGATTCAAAAACCTCCTAATATCCTTGTTCTTCACAATGGCTTAGCAATCCTACTAGCCCTAGGTTTGCGGTTTTTGGGCAATAACACACAAACTTCCCAAAACACTAGAAAAAAAAATGCAGATTCAGATACCCTTTTGGTCCCTCTACAACATATGTGAAACTTGAGTAGGGTTAATTTGGACCAACCTATCTGCCCTACACCTGTCCTAATTAGGCAAGAGCCCCAATTAGGCTTGTTTTACAAAGAAACCCCTCTCCAATGATCACACAAAAACTTCTCATGAATTGGATCCTTCTAGGATTGTGTCAAATTAACCAATTTTGCCAAAATTTTGGGTCTGTGAGGTTTGGAACTCATCCAACCTTGATTGTTATCTTGAATCGCTTGCCAAACACTCTTTGCCAAGCATTTCAGTGCACCTTTCCAAAATGAATCTTCACGGAACCCTCCAATACTCCTACCATGATATTATACTCTATTTGGCCCAACATCCTTGTGATTCTCATGAGTTTTTCCTCTTATAGATGTTGAGATCCAACCATGACTATGAAACACTAGGATAGGGTTTTATCAAACCTGATAGACAAACTATTGTACAAAATCATATCAAAACTCCTCTACAGAGCCTACACACACTTGGATGAGAGAGATATAACACTTTTTCACCCTTCCAAAATTTTATTAGACATTCATCAATCAGATTACAACGTTAGAAATTCTGAAATCCACGGACTGAGACAAAAACATGCAATAGAGAACACCTTTCTTCAATTCTTCAACATTCCAACCTCACATACGCGGCCTGAGAGGCCTTTATATATTTTATTACATGTCTCCCAATGGCCAAAAAATAATTTTTAACTTATAACCATTGGAGACCAACTAACCCCAAAATGTTGTCAAGTTGACAACTATGACAACTTTTACAACTTTGTGTCCTTGGTCACAAAACCAAACAAAACAACATGAAACCAAAAATTGGGACAAAATATGTCCATATAGAACAAAAGACATCAATTCTACTCATATTGGTCATTAGCAACATATTTGACCAATATTGACCCCTATTAGGTCCTAATTTAACATCCTATTACATGAATGACCAAATGGCTTACAAAGCCTTACAAAACATGACAAACATCAAATGAGCCTTAAGCCCTTATTACAAACATAAATAATGACCTAAATAGGTTAGTGAGTAGGTGCTCGTACACCATACTCCATGAGTGAACTTTTTTCAAGTCCACTTGAGAATAGGTCTTTGACTGTACATCCAAATTTGGAGATGTCTGTCTCATCTAGCCATGCGACATCTACTTCTGAAAAATCTTGTCATTTGACAATATACTTCTTGTATTCCTGGTTCTTGGTCTTCTTCACCACTTTAGTGTTAAGAATATTCTTAGGTTTCAAGGGTATCTTGGAGGGTAAGTCCTTAAGCCACTCATCATCTCCTTCTGCTGCTACACTTGTCAAAGAACTTGCAACCACATCACCCTTGCAAAGTGTTAAATCAGAGACATTGAAGATTGGTGAGAAGCCAACATCTTGGGGTAACTCCACTTCATAAGCATTAGTGCCAAATTCTTTTAGGATCTTACAAGGTCCTATCTTCATCATCATCAATTTTGTATGTTTACCCTTAGGCAACCTCTCCTTCTTCAGATGTACCCACATCATGTCACCAACCTGAAAAAGTGACTTCTCTCCTCTTCTTATCAACCTGCAACTTATACTTTTCTATAGTCTTCTACAATGTGCTCTTGACCTATTCATGCACCTCCTTAATAGCTTCTACAAAACTTTCACCTTGAGTACTACTGATTGCCTCTTGTGGAAATTCTCTCAACTCCAACACACCTCTGGGATTCATCCCATAAACAATATAAAATGGACTCTTTCCTGTACTCCTGATGACATAGTCATTATAGGCAAATTCTACTTGTGGAAGGATTTGATCCCATGACTGACCATGAGGCTTAGCAACACACCTCAAAAGGTTTCCTAGGGACCTATTGACAACCTCAGTCTGCCCATCTATTTGGGGATGATAGGTAGATGTGAAGGATAAATTGGTTCCCAACTTCTTCCATAATGTCCTCCAAAAATGACCTACAAACTTCACATCCCTATCAAAAACAATACTCAATGGAAAACTGTGAATCCTTACCACCTATTTAAAGAAGATACCTGCAATATGAGAAGCATCATTTGTACTCCTACAAGGCAATAAGTGAGCCATCTTGCTAAATATGTCAACAACAACCAACACATTGTCATGTCCTTGATTTGTTCTTGGCAATCCCACTACAAAATCCATACTGATGCTCTCCCAAGGCCTATTAGGTACTGGCAACGGCTGATATAAACCTACATTTGAGGCCACTCCTTTGGCCTTGTGACACACTACACAACATTCAACAAACCTCCTTATATCAGTCCCCATCTCTAGCCAAAAATAGTGTCTCCTAACTTGTTGTAGGGTCTTATCCAACCCAAAGTGACTACTCATACTACCACACTATTTTTCTTTGACAATGTTATCCCTCATTGAACATTTAGGGATACATAGTTGACTTCCTTTAAACAATAATCCATCTTGAACCAAATATTTAGAATATTCCACATGACAACTATTGTGAAAATTAGAACATACCTTAAAGATGTCTTTGAAATCATCATCATTTGCATACATATCTTTGAGAGAATCAATTCCTACACTTTGTAGCTGCACCTCTTGTACTATCAACACCCTCCTTCTAAGAGAATTTGCAACCTTATTAGTAATTCCCTTCTTGTTCTTAAGGGTGAAGGTGTAGGCTTGGATGGATTCCACCCACTTCATGTGCTTATGGCTTAACTTCTTCTGGCTGTTTAGGAAGCTCAATGCTTGGTTATCTGTGTACACAACAAATTCCTTGGGAAACAAATAGTGCCTCCACTTCTTGAGAGCTTGAACAAGAGCATACATCTCAAGATCATAAGAGGAGTACTTCCTCTTGGCTTCATTCAATTTTTTCACTAAAGAAGGCTATTGGCCTACCTTCTTGGCTCAACACTGCACCTATAGCCATGTGGCTTGCATCACATTCAATCTGGAAAACTTTGTTAAAATTAGGCAAGGTGAGGACATGTTTTTGAGATACCTTGTCTTAAAGGCTTCATTTGCTGCCTTTAGTCCAAACAAACCTGCACTTCTGACCACCTTTGATAGTCTCCAACATAGGATCATAAATTTGACTGAAATTCCTTATGAATTTTCTATAAAAAGTGGCTAAACCATGAAAAATCCTCACATTGCCCATTGACTTTGGAGTAGGCCAGCGTGATATGGCTTCCACCTTAGATGGATTCATTTTGATGTTACCTTTGGAGATGACAAAACCAAGGTACACCAATTCTTGCTTCATGAACTCACACTTCTCCAATTTGATCAATAGCTTCTCCTTGTGAAGTGTCTCCAACACTATCCCAATATGTTTCAATTGTTCCTCCTTAGTCTTGCTAAAGATGAGGATGTCATCCAAGTAGAATACCACAAACAATCCAATGTATGGCTTGAGGACTTCATTCATTAACCTCATAAAGGTACTAGCTACATTGGTTAGCCCAAAGGGCATCACCATCCACTCATATAACCCCTCATTTTTTTCAAAGGCAGTTTTCCATTCATCCCCCTCTTTGATCCTAATTTGGTGGTAGCCACTCTTCAATTCTATTTTTGTGAAATAGAAGGCTCCCCCCAAATAGTCCATCAAGTCTTCTATCCTAGGCATAGGGAACCTATACCTAATGGTGATTTTATTGATAGCCCTAGATTCAGTACATAACCTCCATTTCCCATCCTTTTTGGGTGCTAAGACAGTAGGGACTACACATGGACTTAGGATTTCCCTAATCAACCCCTTGTTTAACAACTCTTGGATTTGATTGTCTATCTCTACATTTTGAGAGGGAGTCATCTTATAGGCTTCTTTATTAGGTAGGGTAGCCCCTGGGTTTAGATCTATGTGGTGACTAATGTCTCTCATAGGAGGAAGGGAAGTAGGCATATCCTCCTTCAACACACCATCATACTATTACAATAGTTCTTCAAACTCCTTAGGGATCTCTTTCCCTTTCTTGTCCACCACATCATTGGGCTTCAACACCAAAGAAAATCCTACCTTCTCTTCCTTCAAGGTCTCCAACATCTCCTTTTCCCCAATGATCATCACCTTGGGTTCCTCATTGATGCTTTCTGGATTAGGACACAAGGTGATTGCTTGTCATCTTTTGTAATGACATATGTATTATTTTGCCCATCATGTTGGGACTTGACATCATACTTCCATGGGCATCCAAGCAGTAGGTGACATGAATCCATGGTCACCACATCACAAAGAATATTGTCCTTATATCCCCTAATGGAGAACTCCACCCAAACCTGTTCATCAACTAAGGTATGATTCCCCTAGGTTAGCCAAGAAACCTTATATGGATATGGGTTAGATATTTTTTCAAGTGTAATTTTTCTTACATCTCTGATGACACCAAGGTATCAGTAGAACTAGAGTCTATAATAACTTTACACACTTTACCTCCTGATTTGCAGGTGATCCTGAAGATGGTTTTCCTTTGTGGGGGTTCTTGAGGCATAGGTGCATTGAGAAGTGTCCTCATCATGAGGTTCTCTCCTACTTCACCATGTACTTATGTAGGTGACTTGACACTTTGACAATCCTCTTCTTGAATCAGATTGGTTCTCCTTTCTCCTCCTTGAGAGCTTGATGCATTATTTTCTAAACACCTGTAAAATGGATGTCCTGGTTGGCCACAAGAGCAACATTTCCCTGAGAATGGACCCCTTCCGGATCCTCTCCCTCTATCATTGGATCTTTTACCTTTGAATCCTTTGGAATTAGAGCCTCCCTGCTCACTTGAACTGGATTCACCCTGTCCTTTTTGTGGTTGTCCTCTACCACCAAAAATTCCTTTGGCTTTGAAGTTTATTCCTCCACCTTTACCTCTGCCACTCTGATCAATGTTCCTCTTGAGATTTTCTTCTGCTCTAATTGCCAATTGGAAACACTTACTTATTGTATTAGGTGCCAATATGCTTATCTCATCTTGTATCCTATACTTTAAACCATTGAGGCTTAGTTTGTGAAACTCCTCAGTATATGTGCTCACATCAAGATCCTTTTGTATTAGGCTTTGCATCTTCCTATAGACTTGGACCTTATAATCTACATGAACAAAATGGGACTTGATCCTAGCCGCCATTCTATCCCATGAACTGATTATGTTATTTCCTTCTTTGTCTCTATCCATTTGGACACAATTCCACCAAGTGAGGGATGCACCCTTCATCTTGGACTTTGCCACCAAAACCCTCTTGTTCTCAGGGATTTCTCTGTACTCAAAATGGTTATTCAAGGCCTCTATCCAATCCAAGACCTCTTATGCATCCCATTCTCCACTAAAGATTAGAATATCTTCCTTGCCACCCAAGGATTTTTGGCTTACTGCATTTAGGGCCTCAACAAATGCCTTTTGATCTGTAGGTAGTTCCACTTCCTACCTAGGGGTTCCTCCTTTTGTGCCCCCTTGTCCTTCATCATCAGAATCACATTCTACTTTGCCCTTAGCCTTCTCCCAATCCTTCACATTGGCTTCAAACATATCTTCCAAGAGCTTCTTCATTGCCTCTTGTGACATTGTATTTGGAGGCATCTTGTCATCCTCTATGTCACTCCCTAATGCTGACATACACCAAGACCACCTCTCCCAAGTGATCAACTATGCTCTGATACCACTATGATGCAGAGTCACAAGGAAACAAGGTAAAACCCAATCCCAAGACACTCAAATACTTCCCCTAAGGGGCCCACTAACTCATTGGACACTTAATCAAATGACTCACTAATCAATGGTTCTCATCAATCATCTTCACAATGTGACTTCCTTCATATAGCCCTAAACCCCAATAGGCTATATGCACCTTTACAAAGGCACTATACCAAAAAAGAAGCACATACCAAAACCACCCATGCTCAGTGTCTTCTTAAATCCATAAAGACATGAAACAAGAAATGGAAGTGATTCAACAACTTCCTAATATCCTTGTTCTTCACAATGGCTTAGCAATCCTACTAGCCCTAAGTTTACGGTTTTTGGGCAATAACACACAAACTTCCCAAAACACTTGACAAAAAAAATACAGATTTGGATACCCTTTTTTTCCCTCTACAACATATGTGAAACTTAAGTAGGGTTAATTTGTACCAACCTATCTTCCCTACACATGTCCTAATTAGGCAAGAGCCCCAATTAGGCCTATTTTACAAAGCAACCCCTCTCCAATGATCACATAGAAACTTATCACCAATTGGGTCCTTCTAGTATTGTGTCAAATCAACCAATTTTGCCAAAAGTTTGGGTCTATGATTTTTGGAACTCATCCAACCTTGACTGTTATCTTCAATTGTTTGCCAAACCCTCTTCGCCAAGCATTTCAATGCACCTTTCCAAAATAACTCTTGAAGGAACCCTCCACTATTCCTACCATGCTATTGTAAACTAGTTGGCCCAACATCCCTGATTTTTTGCCTCTTAGAGATTTTGAGATCCAACCATGACTGTAAAACCCTAGGGTAGGGTTTTATCAGACCCGGTAGATAAACTATTGCACAAAATAAATTCAAAAATCCTCTAGAGGGTCTACACACACTTGGTTGAGAGAGATATAAAACTAGTTCACCCTTCCAAATATTTATTAGACATTCATAAATCAGATTACAATGTTAGAAATTCTGAAATCCATGGACTGAGGCAAAAAATTGCAACAGAAAACACCTTTCTTCAACTCTTCAATATGTCAACCTTACATATGCGGCCTAAGAGGTCTTTATATATGTTATTCCATGTCTCCCAATGGCCAAAAAAAAATTTGAACTTCTAACCATTGGAGACCAACTAACGCCAAAATGTTGTCAAGTTGACAACTATGACAACTTTTACAATTTTGTGTCCTTGGTCACAAAACCAAACAAAACAACATGAAACCAAACATTGGGACAAAATATGTCCATATAGAACCAAAGACATCAATTCTACTCATATTGGTCATTGACAACATGTTTGACTAATGTTGACCCCTATTAGGTCCTAATTTAACATACTATTACATGAATGACCAAAATGGCTTACAAAGCCTTACAAAACATGACAAACATCAAATGAGCCTTAAGCTCTTATTACAAACATAAATAATGAACCAAATAGGTTAGTGAGTAGGTGCCCTTGCACCATAGAATAAGCTTATAAGATGCATCTAACCATGCTAGATAAGTTCTGGTTCATGCTCTGATAACCTTCACTGTGTACTAGTTTGCTAATGCTCTGTTTTGCCCTGTTCTGCTACTGGTTATGCTGTGCTCATGAAACTGCACACAAACACTTCTAATCACTAACCAAAATGCATACGGATAATCACTGAATAATTTGCCACCAAAAATTTGCATTCCATAAACATATCTTGATCTATCGCTGAAATGATCTCCTTAAATATCCTTCTAACTTCTACCATGTCTGCTTCAATGAAAAGAATAAATGTGTCAGCTACCCGATCATAATGAATCTCAAACATAATTCCAATGATCATGTCGACCTTCACATGTTACCATAAAATCCATGAAATAAATGATCGGGGCCTTAACATCTCCTAGTCGAGTCCTATCCATTACCGGGTTCCAAATGCATGTTATCGAGAACAGTTACCGGGATCAGGACTTAGCCGGTTGTGAAGCAAAGTGAATTTCGATTAAGTTTAATAAATGTCGGTTAACCGAAACAAGGAAGTTCCAATCACCTGAAGAAGAGTTCCAATCCCCTGAAGAAGAGTTTCCATCAATGACAACCCTAAAAGCTATTAACCTTTACCAGATGAGTGTCAATTGCCAACAAGGTTAACATGGTCATTTCATCCATATTTATGGCCTTGTTGGTGGAAATGGGGGAGCTATTGGACTTGGTGAGTAAGGTGTGCAAAAGGCTCAAAGGAAAACAATTTTTGGTCAAGCTGGGGGATGTTCTGGAGATGATTTTTGAGGGAAGAGAAATTCAATTGCCATAGGACTTCTACATTGTGCATATTCATGGACAAACGGTGGAGTGTTATCTTCTCATTGTTGCCAACATATATCATGCCCTATTGTGCCACTATCAGTATGCCAAGATGCGTGTTTTGTTTCTCAAATGGATCCTAAGCCTTGCTCCAGCTAAGGGGCCTAATTGGCATCACGACTTCATTAGGGAGGAAAATATGGTTTGACGTTATTGCTACAAATCTATGTAATGTTTGTTTAGGTTAGCTATAGCTATGTAAATACATAGTCATGAAACGTAATCATGCTCCATTTTGTATGAATATGAGTTAGTAGATTTTGTTGTTAACACATGTTACAATTTGCCTCTTTTTGCAAGCATGTCCAAAGGTAGTAATGAAGAAAAACTATGCAAAAATCTTTTGAATTAATATAAATGGGAGTAGACTCATTGCCAACAATTTATGATAAATAAAAATTAAGTATAATAAATAAAGAATTAAAAATAAGTAGTACGAAATAATTTAATATTTAAAAATATTTCTATTATTCTATATAAGAAATTAATTTTTTAAAAATTATACATATTTACATATACATATATACAACTTATATATGTACACAAAGTGAAATATAGTAAAAATAAACACACAAATTATATCAATGAAATAAATAAACTATTTAAAAAAAAATTATAATAGTTTGAATATCTTTAATCTTTACACTTAAATTTACTATTATATATATCATCTAAATTTTATTTTTTAATAAAAATTTAAGTTAGTATAATTTGTATTAGAGAATATAACATATTTTTTATGTTATAATTTTTTTTTAAGATACTCCACTTACAAAAACTAAAACTCAAAACCAACTACCTACTTGTAAAACAAAATGTACTTTTCAAAACTTAAAAGTCCATTCATAAAGTAATGTTAAAAGATCCTACAATATATCTTGAAAAAGAGGACATAAACATTTTAACACTTAGCATGAATTCTAACCTTAAAATCAAACATCTTGCTTGTAAAATTAATTAAAATTGCTACCAATAGTTGCAATATTAAACGTTGTCAATGGTCATAATATTTTATTTATCCTCTAGCACAATTATTAAACTAATTTATTGAAACTTTTTAGATGACAGAGACTTCAAAAGTGCACAAAAATTATTCGATAAGGCATATGCTTATAATTCTTTAATTTATATCACTCTGGAATAATTCAGAAGTTACTGAGCATGGTTTATAAGTCTTATTATATATCAAAATTACCTTCATACCTTATATTGGTGATCATCTTGTTTGTTAAGTTTTTTATGTATTAAATAGTAACAAATGTGTACATTATTTAAGTGAAGATTAAGTTCCTATTAATAAACAAAATTTTATTAAAACAATATTTAAATACTAGAATTTTGAAGGTTGTATTTATTTTTCTTATTTTTATATGTAAATGAAATAAAAATATTACTATTAATTACTTAAATGTTTAATTTTAAAGTAGAATGATAAGTTGTATTTTACTCAACAAAAATATTTTTAGGACATAACTATTTCTTTAAGGCTAATGAAAGTTAATTGAACATTGGAATGATGTTTTCTAGGTCATTTTGGTGCTTACAAATGGAGAATTTGCCACAGATCTAAAAGTTGCAGATATACAACAAGTCTCTCAAATGTTAAAGAATCACTCTAGACAACTTTTGGTATACAGCTACGATCAATCAAATAATCTCAAAGATCTTGCTAACGCATCTAATGGTTACTTTGAATACTTAAATTCAAAATTTGACAATCCCTTGTATCAAATAAATAGCTTTTTCAACTTCATGGCACTTGCACGCAATGCTTCATTAAATAATATACCATATTGGACAAAGTTCTATGTGGATTTTGAAGGTCATGGAAACATCATCACTGTATCCTACCAAGGTAATAAAATTAAGATGATACCATACACATTACATTCTTATATAGAAGTGACATCTTGCAACTTATTGAATGTGATTTATCTTGTGAAGTGTAGCCATTAGTCCAAAGGGGCATCTAGTGGGGGTCACAGCAATTGATATTGTCTTGCAATCAGTCCTAACAAATCTACCAAATGCTCTTGGGGACCGTCCTGCTAGTCGTCCCACCAATCCTAATGCTTCAGCTAGTATTGTTGAGGTAAGAACCTTTTTTATTTTATTTTGGTATTTACCACTACATTATTTTATTCTAGGAGATACCTTTAAAATTATACCAAAATTATCTATCCTAGTTTCAATTTAGTTTTTACAATTCAAATATGAAGTTTTGCTGGTTCCTAATGTTTGTAGGTAACAAACAGTATTTGTCCATCTTGTAATGGTTCAAGAGCAATTTGTGGAATATCAAGCAATAAAACCTTGGCAGAACTCATTTGTTGTGACACTTGCAATTTAATAGTGTCATCTAATCCTAAAATTTATCATCATGATACTAAAAAATGGACCATTAGAAATACCATTATAGTCGTTGTGGTGCTTGGATCAATTCTAGTGTTGGCATTTGTCATATTACGAGTTTGGATGAGGGGAAAAAATAAGACCACTATCCAATCTCCTGAAAGACCATTTGTATCTGGTGGTGTTTATGAAGTAACTGATCTTATTCATGGGGGTGGATATTAGACTAGGCGTGCTTCATCACGTGTCCAATAAAAACATATATTACAAAGCTAGTGTCCAATTAAATCAATTTTTTCAATGGTCAGGTCTTTTTTTCTATTTGTATTTAGATCAAATTTATGAATAAATAAATTGATAATTTTCCATTTATTTCTACCAGACAATTTCAATGAAATTCATTTTCAAATAAGGATTAAATTCCTACGATAATGAAATGTGACCCTTAGGTGTTTCATGATACCTAGGAGAAGATATTTATGAGCATGTTTTTTTTTGGTGGGAAGAGTGGAGTTTCATTGTATGGAGTCTCCTAAGCTAACCATCTAGCATCACATCTCAAAGAAAAAATATTTGAGAACTCTTAATAAAAATCTAAGAGTCAATGCTCTCATTATAAAATTATTATATGTTTCTTTTGAAAATTATTGTATCTTGATTTAAAAAATTCTTATATTAAATCATGAAATAACTACATTCAATTAGTTGAATTTATTTCAAATAGAAGTTATGTAACAATTGATCCTATTTTTTTTAGATAATTATATTGTTATTGCCACATAACGCACATAATTATTAGAAATTTATAATTTATTTACTAGAATACAATTAGAAGTAAAAACCTGAAACTTCAAGAAGATAATTTAGTCATTATGAACACATATTTACATGGATTTAGAGTTCATTTGAAGTTAGGAATATTAGTTAGATTGTGAACATAAGAGAATTACTTAAGTATAAAAGTTCTTTAGTTCTTTAACTTATTTATAGTTGAAAAAGTAAAGTTTTTCTTTTAGAATATATTGCATAAATACTAAATATTGTAATGAATTATGTAATGAACCATAGTTCATATGATCTTAAAAATTAATTTCTTTTCTAATCACCATTATTTTTAAAAGAGAAAATATATAAATAACAAAGAGACTGGAACACATTTTTATAATGATTTTTCAAAAAGAATTTAAATATTTTAAATATGTTTTACATTAAAGTAATAAAAGGCATCAAAATAATTATAATTTAAAATATAGAATTTTATGAAAATATGACATTATTGACAACAATAATACCATAGTATTTTCCTAACAAATATAGTGTTATAATCAATAATTTAAAAGAGTATTATTCTTAAAATGTAATCTTTGTTTATCACAACATATATTACTATCAAAATCACTAGAGATACTATTTTCAAAGAGTAGTGCTACTAACAATACCAATAATACACATAAAATATTTATAACATAACACTACTATCTAATCCCAGACAAAACATAAAATATAATATTTTTGTAGTATAAGAGTACTATTAATACTAGTATGAGTAACAATATTTTTATTGAATGTTCTTACTATCTATGTCATGATAAAATTCTACTAATGATGTTGATAGAAAACACATTATTTCATAATAAAACATTTTTTATCTATTCCTTATAAACATAGTATGAGTACTATTGAAGCCTAAACTCAATGTAGATTTTAAGCATAACATAGTCATTATCATTAAAAAAAATAATGTTAATAAAATGAACAAAGTCATAAATATATTGATATCATACTAGGTTTTGAACACAACACTATTTGTAAACACAAGGTATGATTTAAACACTGGTTAGTTTCAATTGACACCTTAAACATTTGGGTTAAATTTATACTAAAAAAATTATTTATAATTCTCTACCAATTTCCAAGAAGGGAGATACCAAGACAATGTTTAATAAACATTCGCCTCTATTAAAATGGTTGATGTAAATAGAGCTCTAGAGAAAAAATTTTGAGATCATTTATATAGCTAAAAATTAAAGCATATACCTATGCAATCCTAGAGATAAATAAAATTTAGAGCATTGACAAAAACCTATTGAATCTGAAATTATAGAGAATAAGTATTAACAATGACATAATGGTCTTAAGGATATATATACAAATCAATTTACTCTTGATACAGATAACCACACAATTTTATAATAACTATTCATTTTAAAATTATATAAAAAACTCAAACATTTCATGGTTTAGAAGAATAAACATGGGTTGGTAAAGAAACCTTATGAAAGAAGATAAACATCAATTCTTATAGTGGTTGATGTAACCACAAAAGAGAGTAATCTTTTAAACTGTATTAAAAGAAATATTTTCTATAAAATTAAGATAATGTTGAATACATTTCAAAACTATAGATAATACTATAAAATTAAGATAATGTTGAATGCATTTCAAAACTAGAGACTACCTAGTTTTAACATTGAAGAATTAACTTTTAGAAGGGAGTGCAGTGCAAAAAAAACTAAGCCCTTAAAACTAATTCAATCAAATACAACATAATAAATCAAAAAAAATAATAATACTTAAACCTTTCTATAAACCTCTATAATTATACTTCATAGAACTCTTGTCTACCAAAAAAATCCATTCTCCTCTCCTGCTTTATTTCTCCAAAACCCTTCTATTTATCGTTCATTCCATGCATGTTGCTCAAAACCCTCCATATTTCAATCCTTACGAGAGTAGTGAAGGATCCCATTACTTCAAGTCTTCACTTGATGTGAATTTAATACCAATACTACCAATTCTCTCTCCACTATGTGTAGTTAACAATTCAAGGAGATTACTCATAAATGTCAAGTACTTTTCATATTACCAAAAAAATTCAATGACAGAAACTCAAAAAAATAAAATTGTTACCTCTTTAAAACACAAGGCAGACACATTGGTTCCTTTGTATGGTTATATTTGTACAAATATTTAACACTATTTACATATTTCAACAAAATATATGATACTAAATGGTCAAGGCCTTTACATTGATCCATGTTTATCTATTGGTACCATGGCTTCCATTTCTTCAAAGTGTTTCTTTAGTATTTAAATCTTATGGGTGGAGGACTTATTGTGTTGGTTGGTACTCAAGGAACCTACTATCTAGGTCACAAATTATTTATAAAATTATTACTTCCCTTTTCTCCACACTAAATCACAACATGGATATCAATGGTTCTAATTTTAATTAGGCTATCACCCATAGATTATATTTTGAAATTTCAAGTATTCACACATACATTCCTTTATAATAGCCAATCCACATATATACATAATTAAATATATACATGTCCTCTATTCTAATTCCATGTTTAATTCTATACTCTCAATAGCAATTCATCTCTCTACCATTGTGGCCATGAAATCTAATCATTCATTTTACACATACATTTCTTACATTTGAATTTATACTAATTCACACTCAATATTAGTCCATAGTATATAATTACCAAATCACAATATCCCAAAATATAAAAGTTTAGATGATTATATATTACTATTATTATCTGTAAGAAGTCATAATTTTAATTAATTTCTTACTTATGTAATTGTTTTATTACTCTTAACATACTTCTTGAGGTGATTTATCAAAGCCATATTAACTTGATTCCAAGTAGATATTAAGTTAACAATTTAATTTAACATATGAACTTATTCAATAACCTTTATGAAATTAAATTTAGATTATGCCAATTTAATTACACCCTAGGATAGATTGAAATTCCTTATCTTGATAGTCTTTTGAGACAAGAACTCACACCACCTATAAGGCTTCATTATCACCATGGGATATGTGATAAAATTACTTAAAGCAAGAAAATACATATACACTAACCTATGTAAATTATGAAGTATTATAGGATCTCCTAAAACTTAGCCCTATAGTCTATAACAACCCTTTCTCTATTAAATTCCTCATGCATGTTTGACCTATAAATAAAGGAAAAGTGAGGGAGTGGACTTGACTTTCTTTAACAGGGCAATATTTTTGTAACACCTCTCTAACCCTAGCGCAATAAATCAGGTATTATGATACTAAACCTACACTTAGATGCAAATGAAGAAGTATTAAAATGATAATCAATGTAGATAGACATATTTGTTAGATCTAGTGGTCACTATTATGATAATGTTTCAGCTAATATAGTTAATTATTGAAAGTAGCATGGTTATGTTTATATGAATGTTAGATGGGAAAGGGATGATATCACATCATTTGAATAGATGAGAATACATGTGATGTTAAAATTCCCTTCCAATTAATTTAATATTTGGTTGTTTATATGCATATGAGGATGCCTACATATAATGTGAAAATATTCTAATTGTGCTTATTAGAAGGTGGTAATTTGATAATACTCTAATAATGATATAATGTGTAGTTGTCAAGTGGGTTTTCTAACCATGTTTACTATGTGATTTCTTTTGGGGGAATGAATAATGATCTTTGGCAATACCTTCCATGTTTGTTCTTGATTATGTTTTTTTTGGATTTATGTTGAATTTAGTTGTATTTTATCTATTAGGAGTAGACCTACTCAATTAATTTATTCAAGGTTGTTTATGCATAATGACTCTATGTTTCAGGACATGATAATGTTATTATGATTTATACATATAAGGACCTATTGGTGGTATTAGGGTTTACAGTTACAATTATGCTTTCCTAATGGTTTTGATATGATGAGGATGTATTATTAAGATGTACTAACTTGGGTTTTAGGTTACCTCATATGGAGATCGATTAGGACTATTAATGTTTCAAATACCATGTTAGAAGTATGTGTATATATATGTTGTGTAGGTGTCTGTGTTTTGGTTTATGCAGGTACAAGACATTGACTCCACTTGACTTCATAGGTATGAGTGTCCCTATACAATCCTTGATGGTGGTTTATATGAAGATAGCATTAAGGCTCATTTGACCTAACCCTAGCCATCATCCCAAATTAGGGTAGTTATCTTGGTCTTGAAATCTACCTTATCGAGTTGTCATGGAGAAATGTTTGTTTACCCAATGTTAGTGTTTGGTTGTGTGGTGTGTAATCAATTTATCCTAGTGATGTTTAATAGAGTTTATTCATATTTTATTAATAATATCTATGTTATTAATAGTATTATTAATGGTATAAATATTTCTCATCCTTATTATTATTAATATTATTGTTGATTTTAACATATTTATGTAGTATAAATTGTTATAGTTCATATTATTATATTTACCCCTTTTGTGTATTTGAATTATTATGCAAGTGTAAGTAATGCTTGTTGGGGTTAACTGATATTAATTTATTAACACATTTTTGGTGGGAGTTGGTTGTGATATTTGGTGAATTAATTAATTAAGTTATTTAATAAATAAACTATGCTTTGTATGGTTTTGGTTATTTTGGTGGTTTCTTTTTCGTACAAGTTTGGAGAGGGAATTTATTTATTTATTTTGTTTTTTGGTTTTGAAGAGTTTTGACAACATTTCAAATAGATTTTGGAAGAGGCTTTGGGGTGAAACTTGGGGAAATTCTTGCAAACTTTTGGGGTGAATTTTGTGGAGATTTTTGGTTGATGAATGTATGTATATTGGATTGAGCCTTGGAATTGGAGACTGGCTTTCTTGGATTTTCTTTGATTTTTGGTTGGATCTGCTATTGTTCTTTGAGGTTTTGGCTAGAGTATTGGTGTGCAAGCTTCTTCATTTTCCTTATTTTCTCAGGTTTCATGGTAGGGTTCTTCATCCACCTTGTTTATCATTTGTATTTATTGCTTTGAAATGGAAATATGGTGTGTTTAGAATCATTTTTTATCAATATGATAAGTGGTTTCAATTTCTAGTTTGTAATGATAAGTTATGATTTGAAAGTATTTGATTTCATTGAGAAAATTGGGGCTGTTTGTGGGTTTTGTTGTATTTTTTTATATATGAGTGTCTTCGGGTTGAATTTATTATGTTTTGAAAGGTAAAAAACACCCCTCAAATGGGTCTTGCTCTGATTTTTCCTTTGAAGTCAACTAGATACCCGATTAGGTGTCCCAAGTCACTCTTGTGTAACTGCAGAACTACAAGTGCAACTACGTAGTTACAAGCTACAATTGTGCAGTTTAAAGCCTTAATTGCATAGTTGTATCCCATAATTGTGCACCTTTTTTTTTCAAGTGCACACATATTTAGTCAATTGTGCAAGTCTTTTGTTTTGGCTAGATTTGGTCCCTGGAGTGTTCAAGAGGCTCATTTTGCCCCTTTACCCTATTGATCATGTGATTTTGGATGTGTATGATATGTATTGGATTGATTTATGTTCTTATATCCATCAATATGCTTATTTATGAAAGAATCCAATTGATTTTACATTTGGGAGTGGTTTCATGGCTGAACCCTTGGTGAATAAGGCCTAGAGAGGCCTATGTGTATGACTATGTGTTTGAATTCATGATTATGGATTCATGAATGATCTATATGAGATATCTAAGCTAATAATTATTTGTGATTCCTTTATTTAAACATAGGGTATGGGTACCTAGATGAACTAAGAGAGAGTGGGTCTCAATGGAGGTCGAGGCCCTAAAGAGGTTGCAAGGGTAACTCATAGGAGAGTTTCTTAATCAAGTGATAACCTAATTAATAAATTGAGGTAAAACACATTAATAAGATAATATGATTCTTTGACCATGGCAATGAGTTCTTGTATAGACTAAGGATGGTATTGGGAAGGCCTAGCTATCCAAAGGGTGTTGATTGGGTATAATTAAGCCTCCTTGTCTTCATGAAAGGACTGTTCAGTTTCACATGAGCTATCAAATGGGGGTTGGGCCTTAGAGAGGATACTAGGGTAAATCATGTTGAGGCTATATGATGATAATCTTTCCTTCATATACTCTAGTATCCTATCCTATGTGGTTGTGATTAGAAGCCTCTGGTTGAAACTTGTCATGTATCTTACCTATCCTTGTGTATACCTTATGTTTCCTTGGATGTTGGTGTTGTTCTTGAGAATAGACCTTGTTCTCCCTCCCTTGTTTACTTGTGTGTTTGGAGCTATTTCCTGAGAATAGTGGGGTGGACCTAAGGGTTCCACATGGTTGGGTGGTTGTTGCCAACCTCCATTGGGGATTGGTGGACTTGTTCATGTGCATTGGAAAGATCTTCATCTTCTTCATTCTAATGCCTTTGTCATTGAGTTGCAAGTTATTTCGTAAATGTAAATGTAATATGTTATGTATCTTTAAGTAGCTTTAGAGCTATATTGTTATTGATTATTGAACGCTCCCTACAGAGGTTGATGTAATTTAGATTGATGTAGTTAAGATTGATATAATTATGTAATAATGGAATAGTTCTAGGTGGATCAGTGTTGATAATGACTACCAATATGTGATTGTATATCTTATTTTGTTTCATGTTGGAAGGTTATCATAGTAACATTTGGTTTGGTGCTTAAAATTAATATAGTTGTAGATGTAGATATTCTTATGTTATGTAATGATAGAGTAATTTCATTAATTATTTGTGTATTCTAGATATGTTTAATTGTGTTGCATAGTAGCGACATTACAGAGCCCATAGAGTACATTATTTAGAGATGTATGTTTATCTTCCACTTGTACATTGTGATGGTTATTTATATGATGTGTTAAAAAATACAATCTATTATATAAAAAAATTTACTACTATGTTATTTTGTATTTTAATTGTTAGTTAGTGGGTTGTTACAAGTTTCATATCTTTTATTTTAAGATATTAAATTTCCATAGCTCATGATGATTATTATGTTGAGTTTTTGGATTCAATTGTGTAGATTTTGTTTTCATCAACGTTTTAGATCACACTCTACATAGCTAATGGATCATGGAGTGTGATCTGAAATGTCGATGCAAACAAAATCTACATAGTTGAATCCAAAAAATTGGCAAAATAATATTTTATTTTAATAAAATTAATCAAAATTAAGTTACCTAACTACATATCATAGTCTGAGTTGTTCTCTAAAGGTGATTTAATCATAAATACACTTATGCCAAAAAAATAGGTAGAAAAAGTAAGAATACTACTCCCATTTATCTCCTTTTCTGGATGCAAGTTGTCTAAGAATTAGAACAAAGTTATATTATCTCCTTTATGTAATTCATAACTTAAAGATAAAAATATTAATGTCAAATATATTTTTCAATAATTCTATGTAGAATATTAAATCTTAATTAACTCAAAAACTTGTGAGGTTTCCTTATATAAATGTGTCATTAAATAGAATCATAATAAGAACAAGAATAATATTAACAAAAGCAATTAAATATCATCACATTTAATAGTGATCATTGTTAGTATGGTAAATATATTAATAAATTCACAAGAACAATAAAGATCGGACTCTTAGCACTAGAATTAAATCAATCTTTTAAAAGAACAATGCATAACTCTCTATCTTTATTTCTTTCTATTATAAGTAAACAATGATTAAAATTATTAGATTCATAAATGTACTAAAATTAGTTGTTGTGACCTAATATTTTTATTTTATAAATAAATTCATTGGTAAATCCAATTAGGTACTCATCAAATGAAGGTAAATTTAGACATCTACATGAACTCACCTAGTGGATTTCCCTATAAAGACTAACTGGAATTACCATTATTTGTTCTCTAGACTTGGGTAATTGCACAAAGATGTGACAAATTAGGATATTGGTTTTTGTTTTTGTCCCAAAAATGATCTTTTGGAGAGCATCAAATGGCTCAAAATGACCAAGCCTCAGAATTGGTCAATTAAAAACATTTGGAGAGTGCCAAATTTTGTGCTTTCCAAATGAAAATTTATATCTTTCACATTTGCAAAGCACCAAATTTTGTACCCACCAAATAAAAATTACAATTTTTTACATTTGGCAGTCACCAAATGTTCTACATTGGAAAACTCTCTCTCTCTGTGTGTGTGTGTGTGTGTGTGTGTGTGTGTGTGTGTGTGTGTGTGTGACACACACACACACACACACACACACACACTTTGATTAAATGTTTCAAAATCAAGTCAAACTAATTCTCCCAGCAAGAATATATACATGAAATATAACATTTAAGTACAAGTCACATTTTAGGATGTTTGATAGCAGTTTTTTGGATCTCTAGGAGTTAAAATGTAGATTCTAGGAACTAGAATTTCTTAGTCAAATTTTATTAATAAAAATTCTTTAATCAACATGATCTTTCTCTCTATCTCACTCTCTTTATCTCCCCAAAACACTATACCTATCTCTCTCTCTATTGATCTTCCTTTGTCTCCTTGCTACCTTTCTATATCTTACTCTCTTCTCTCTTCACCAAGATCTAGCCCTACCTTTATACCTCTTTCTCACCCTTCACTCTCCACTATATGTCTCATCTCTCTCCTTACACACCTTCCCCTCACTCCATCCCTACCTCTATATCTATAGGTTTTTCCCACCCTCTCTACCTCACCTTCTATCCTTACCACGATCTCTATCCCTACCTTTCTCCCTCTCTCCTCTTCTCTCTCCCTCTCTCTATTCTCCTGATTACTACCCATCCCTCCCAACCTCTCTCTCTCCCCATCCCTAGGTCTCTTCTTGCATCTTTACCTCTCCACCCTATCTTATTACCTACCTCTCTCCCCCTCTATATCTCTCACCACTATCTCTCACCCCTATATCTCTCCCCTCTCTATCTCTTTCCCAGCATATCCACCTCTCTCTCTCTCTCTCTCTCTCTCTCTCTCATTCTATCTATGTCTCCCACACACTCTATCTCCTCTCTAGGTTTCTCCCACCCCATATCCCTTTCTACCTCTCTACCTCTACCTCCTTAGCCACTTCTATCTCTCCCCTAGGTCTCTTATCCCTCTCTTCTTAGGATCTATATCTCTTAGTTGTATATATATCTCCTCTCTAGTTCTTTTCCACCCTCTCCACATATCTCCCTACCTCGTTACCCCTCTTTCTCTCAAGTTATTGAGCTTCTCTCTCTCTCTCTCTCACACACACACACACACACACACACACACACACACACACACACACACACACACACACACACACATTTCTCATCCTCTTCCCTCTCTATGTATCTGAATTATTCCTTATCGACCTCTCCCTCCCTCCCTCCTTAGCCCTCTCTTTCTATTTTTTCTTCTCTCTCCTCTTATCTCCCTCCCCTCTCTAGGTCATCACCTCTCCATCCATTTTATAGGGTTTAGGTTGAGGGTACAAGATTTATAATATATGGTACATAGGGTTGAGGGTATTACCTATATTGATACTTCCCTCTATCTTGACATCTACCTTTGCCCCCCTCTTCTCTCTCTCTCACCTCTCTCTCCACTCTCTAGAGTATCTACCCCCTATCTATCTCCCCCTCCCTCCTTACCCCCATATCTATCTACCTCCCCCAATCTCTCTTATTATCTTTCTCTCTTATTCTCTCTCCATTTTCTAGGTCATCACCTCTCCCTCCCACCCCCCCTCTCTCTCTCCCCTCTCTAGGTTTCTCACTTCCTACCTCTCCACCTCTCTAGCCATGTCTCATTACCTACCTCTATTTATCCCTCTCTATACATCTGTTAGAATGTTCAGATATCAGAGGAAAACTGAGAGGGAGAGGGGGGGTGAATCAGTTTTTCACAAGTTTAACAGTTAAACCAAATTATAAACCTTTTACCGGAGCAAGATAAGAACAACATAGTGAAAGATAAAACATAAAAGCACAAATCACACAAAACTAATAATTTTGATGTGGAAAACATAGTAAAGGGAAAAACCACAATGGGAACCCTACCCATAATCAGATAATACTTCTGTAGTAGTATATGAAATAATTACAATGGGGATTGCACTTACAATCAGGCCAACCGCCTAGAGCTCACTTCTCATCACAAAAATAAGTCTCACTGACTTACATAAACATCGAACTACAATCCAGAGAAAATGAACTATGAAAGTAGAATCTCCTAATGCTTGATACAGTCCTAGTTAAGCACCGATGTCTTCCCTGCAACACCAAATCCTTCACAAGCTTCACTTAATGATATAACCTTGTTTGCACATAAAACTCTCTTTGATAATGCATACATAACCATACCATACCAAATTACATAAATAAGTCACCTATAAATACAAATCATCAACCTTGATAACAAGGTTGGCTAAACCCTAAACCCATAAACCTATAATTACAAAAATTACATCACACGATACTGCCAGACCAATATTATGATTTACATTACATGACATGGACCTAATTCAAATTCCCTAACATTTGTATCCACCAAAAATCACATTAAGACCAATCTCCAACACGTTTCACCAATCGGTAGAAACCCTTAGTGCAATAACACCACATAACCAAATGGATCCAAATAGGACCACCAAATCATCATGCCAACCAATGCGAAGCCAACAAACAATTAGGACACGGTCAAGAAGCACCTTCAACATGTTAGGAACCAATACAGTAAACCAGACCAAATCACTTAACCAATTCAACAAATATCACCAGTCGGTACCACGAAATACCAACCAGTAATCTAGAAAATAAGTGATAGCTTTCAAAGAACCAAATCATGAACCAACTAAATATGACAAGAATGTAACCATCTTGAATAACCATCCAAAACCAAATCCAAGGATTTGATCATACCAAATCAGAATCAGCCAAAGCCAAGTCCAACTAGAACCAAGAATCAACTGGGATAATAGTAACCAACCAGGAAAGAACCATATCCAACCGAGATACAGTGTTGACATCAATGACAACACATAGTCACTATTGCCAACAATATCCCCCTTTGGCATTGATGGCAACACTGAATGTGAAAAAAATCCAAGTGCCAAAGAATGCCAACAATCTCCCCAAAGAATCAAAAACCAACAAAATATCTCTCCCCCTAAGATTATTAGTTTTTTCACATGAATACTATCTTCCCCTTTGGCATCAATGACAAAGGGCTGATGCCAAACCAAAATACTAAACCAGATAGCTGACTACTCCCCCTGAGCAACAACATCATCTCATCAACCCAGATCAAAATATATGTCTGATAAGCTCACCAGATTGATGCATCCCTACATCTCTAGGTCTTTGTCAGTGGGGTGGTGACCCCTAACTAATCTCTGAGATATTCAAAGGTATCTTTAGGCAATGGTTTAGTTATAATATCTATAATTTGTTCCTTAGTAGGCACATAAACCAATCTGACTTCCTTTGCTTCAAACTTTTCCTTCAAGAAATTATACTGGATTCTTTGACATATCAATAGCAGCAGTATTATCATAGTGAATAACAATAGGCTCATCATAACTTACCCTTATATAATTCAACATCTACTTCATCCATTAAATCTGAGTACAATTAGTTGTAGTAGCTACATATTTGACTTTAGCAGTAGATAGTGAAGTGCACAATTGTTTCTTGCTAAGTCATGATACCAATTTATTCCCAAGAAAGAATGCACCACCTATAGTGCTCTTCCTATCATCAACATCACCTAACCAATCTGAGTCTGTATAGGCACATAATCTGAAATCATCATCCTTTGGATACCATAACCCATACTCTATTGTTCCTGCCAAATATTTGAATATTATTTTAACAACAATATCATGAATTCCTCTTAGATCGGACTGAAATCTAGAAGAAATGCATACAACATTCATTATATCAGGTCTGGTTTAAGTTAACTACAAAAATCCACCAATCATTGATTGTATCTAGATGGGTTCTCTCTAGGGGATTCATCTTCCTTAGTCAATTTGCAACCAGTTATCATAGGAGTACCAATAGGTTTTGAATTTTCAAGACCAAATTTCTTTAACAATTCCTTCACATACTTAGTTTTACAAATGAAAATACCTTTATTAGTCTGAGTGATCTGCAAACCTAATAAAAATTCATCTTTCCAATCATAGACATTTCAAATTCATTCTTCATATCATCAGCAAATTTCATGCATACATTTTCTTCTCCTCCAAAAATGATATCATCAACAAAGACTTCAATGATCAGTATATCATCATGCCCAATCTTATAATATAAGTTACTATCAACATTACCTTTTCTAAAACTGAGCTTTGAAAGATATTTGTTTAATCTAGCATACCATTCTCTAGGGGCTTGATTCAGACCATATAAAGCTTTCTTCAATCTGCATACCATGTCCTTGTCCTCTGATAAAGAAAATCCATCAAGCTGCTCAATATAGACTTCCTCCTCAAGATCTCCATTCAGAAATGCACATTTAACATCCATCTGATATACCTTGTGGTTCTTGTGTGCAACAAAGGCAATAAATAGTCTTATCACTTCAATTCTTGCAACCAGAGCATAAGTCTCATCATAATCAACTCCTTCTTGTGAATACCCTTTGCAAACCAATCTAGCCTTGTTTCTTACAACCTGACCTTCCTCATTCAATTTATTCCTAAAAACCCATTTAGTTCCAATAATATTTTTATCTTTAGGCATAAGAACCAATTCTCATGTTTTATTCTTTTCCATCTGATTCAATTCCTCTTTCATAGCTCTCATCTAATTCTCATCTTTACTTGCTTCAATAAAATATTCTGATTCAATTTGAGAAATTAAACATACCTCTTCAGCAACTAACCTTATTCTTGTCATCACACCTTTCCTCTTATCTCTAATGATCGGATCTTTAGAATGATTCAGCTTCACATACCTAGGAGGCTTTGGATTATCTTGACTTTTTGACTCTTTATGTTCATCAACAATCACTATGGAATTTTCTGATGTTACCAAAGCAACTAGATCAATTCTCTAAACTGATTCTTGCACTATCAGTTCTGATCTGACAAATTCATCTTCTAGTCCATAATCATACGATCTGATCTGATTGTTACCTTTCTCATCCACCTTGACATTTATTCTTTCCATTATCCTATTCAATCTTTTGTTATAACATCTATATGCTTTACTCTTAGTACAATAGCCCAAAAATATTCCTTCATCACTCTAGGATCAAATTTCCCTAATGCATCATCTCTTCTAATATAGCATTTACTTCCATAATTTCTAAAATATCTAATAGTAGGAGTATGACCAAACCATAATTCATAAGGAGTCTTACCAGTATGACCTTTTATGTGTACTTTGTTGAAAGTGTATACTGCAGTATTGGCAGCTTCTCTCTAGTAGATATCAAGCAATTTGGCTTCCATCATCATTGATCTTACAACATCTAAGATAGTTTTGTTCTTCCTTTCCATTATTCCATTCTACCATTGGTTTCTAGGTGCAAAAAATTGTCTTATGATTCCATGCTTCTCATTAAAGTTGTTAAACTCACCGCATGTAAATTCACCACCTTGATCTGATCTTAAACATTTTATCTTGTTTTTGTCTCAACCATAGCTTTGAAAAATTTTGAATTTCTCAAGAGCTTCTGATTTTTCTTTCAAAAATACAACCCACATCATTCAAGAATAATCATCAACAAGAAACATAAAGTATCTATCACCTTGAAAACTTTTAGTCCTTGTCGTTCCACATAGATCAATGTGAATAAGATAAAAAAATCTCATTAGAGTTATCACGTATGCTTCTGAAAGAAGTTCTAACTTTCTTACCCATTTGACATTCTCTACATATCGGATTATGAGGATTAATAATCTTGGGGAAATCTTTAACACCCTGAGTTGAACTAATCTTCACTATATAACCAAAATTCATGTGACACATCCTCTTATGCCATAGCCAACTTTCATCAATCTGAGCAATCAAGAAAGCCTTCACACTGAAGTTCAAATGAAAGATATTTTCTTTGGTTTGAGTTCCAGATGCAATATCCAAACTAGATATATTGATAATCTTGCACTTTCCATCTTTGAATTGTAAGTGAAATTCTCTATCCACCATCTGACCTACACTCAAAAGATTATGCTTCAAACCTTCAACATAATAAACATTTTCAGTATTAGTCTTACCATCCAAGGATATAGTTTCTTTGCCTTTGATCCTACATTCCTTGTTGTCTCCAAATCTAAATAATCCACCATCAAATTCTTCTAGAGTCAGGAATTTTCTCTTGTTGCCAATCATGTGATGTGAGCAACCACTGTCTATAACCTATTCATCCTTCTCTTCAATTTTAGTAGCTAGATCCTTCTCCTCGGTATGAGTTGTATCAATGATAGGTTCCGGAGAGTCATACTTAATAGCAATAAAGACCCAATCTTTACTAAAGCTTCGATTACCAAATCCACTTACAGGTTCATCATCATCATCATCATCATCATCATCATCATCATCATCATCATCATCATCATCAGTAATACCAAAATCATCATCAATAGCATAGTAACATGATTTATCCCTATTCCTTCTAAATCTAGGTCTATTATGATATTCTGGATTAGGCTTATAAATTCTCATAAATCTTTCTTGATTCCTAGTAGCTCTTTTAGGATATTTAGAAGCAAAATAACCAATCTTATTGCATGCAAAACATTTAAAAGGAACTTTTCCTTCATACTTACTTCTAGCCAGTCCTTTACGGATTCTTGTAGCAATTAGGGCTTCCAACTCTTCAATCTCTCTGTCTTCTTTATCAATGTCTTTCAAATCTTTAGCATATATCTCTTTCTAGTCTATCTTTTGATTACCAAAGGTAGATACTTTAAATGCAGTCTTAGTTTTAGTATCACTTTGATCTCCAAGTTCCTCAAGTTCAAAAGCAGTCAACTTACTAAGTAATGTATCTCTGGTAATAGGGGTACTTAACATTGTTCGGAGTTTAGTAATTGTAGTAGCCTTCATTTTTCTTGGAGTTAATTAATTGTAGTACTCTCAGAATCTTTGACACAACCTCATCCTCAGTGACATTTCGACAACAACATTTGATTCCCATGACAATCTCATTCACTCTATCCATGAAAGAGCTTATCTTCTCATCTTCTTCCATCTTCAAAGTTTCATATCTCACCCGGTAACCTTCAAGTTTTGCAATATTTACTGCTTGGTCACCTTCATAAAGAGTTTCAAGCTTCAACCAGATCTGCTTTGAATTTTCCAAATCTATGACATTCAATAGCTTCTCATCAAATAGGGCACTTAACAAAGCTTCTTTCACTTTGACATCATTATCAGCTCTCTTTTTCTCATCAGGAGGTGTCGGTGTTCTTGTAAGGCTTTCCCCAACCAAGCTTTGATTAACTTAGTTGACTGTGTTTGACCCTACTAATAAATGCTATAATTCAATAGGATGGGCTATGTTAGACAGATAGATTGGTGAGAAAAGTAATTGAACCAAGTTACGGAATCATTTCACCTTGAGGTGTACATTTTTAGGCATTATGGATTTAAAACTTATATGATTCCATGATTTGGATAACATTGCTATATGTTGATGCTTCATTTATATGCTCTATGATATAGAACTCTATACGATTCTAGAATAGGATGAATTTGAGATGATATATGTCATTATTGGATTTGCAGGACTTTACTATGATGATAAAAATAGGATGCATGTTTTATGTGTGGATCAAATTATGAGAATTATGATAATTGCTTATGTGGATTTATTTGGATATAAGATGTATTGATTTGTTCAAGTGTATATTGTATGCAGAGTGTTTGATGTGTATTCTTATTCGTGTGTTTTATATTATATGAGGTTATTTGGAATTACTATTGTGTAATTGAGATGCGTAGGAAAATTATCCATGTGACCATGGAAATATTATGGAGAACCAAACCTAGACCTATGTACGTTCGTAAAACCAAGGTTTGTCTATTTGGAGAGACAACACCCCATTTGTATCGTATTTTATTTGTGAAAGTGATTGTTGCATGAATTTTAAATTGAATTTTGTTTATTTGTGTAAATCCAACAAGAGACAAGATTTCATGTATAATTTTGTAAAAGTATTTTCTTTGTGTCACTTGACACATGTTTTGATTTATGTTTGAGTTTTTAAATTTGTCTCTTGGAGGGAGTTGTTTAACTATAATTTTTTCAATTAATTTAATATGATTCCATAAATGCCTTAGGTAGAGAATCTTTGGGGTGGTCAACTTAGGTTTGACCCGAAAATTAACTTCAGAAGGGTTTAAAAAGGGTTAAATGGACTCCTAGCGGTAGTATATTAGGGTTTCCTAAAGCCCATAAGGTATACCTAAGGGTTAGGAGTAATTTTAGGCATGTGCCAACTCTCATGTGACCATTTAGACACCCTAAAAAGTGACTTTTCTAAGTTGTGCGAAAATTGAAATTAGAAGGATCATCTAAGTTGTAAACTTTCCTTTTGGATGTGAGATCCCTTTCCCATTTTCTCCTACCTTTCCTTTTCAGTTTTAGAAACTTGTGAGAACTCTCACTAGGGTCTTCTTAAGCAAGAATGAGAGATTTTGTGGGTAATCACCCACTCTCCATTTTTTAAGACAAGAATTTGAATGAAGGATAGATTTGGTTTTAGAAAATTTGGCTAAGTGTAGAGAGGCAAGGGTTTGTGGAATTGGGCTGCTCGTCTTCAACCAATCTAGCATACCTTTGGGCAGTTGAAGGTTGGTCATATTTTCTCCTTGTATTGTTTAATATTGCATGTTGTGTTGAAAGGATTCGCTTGTGTAAAATGGCTAGTTTCTTTCATGTTTTCCTTGGAAGATTATTGTGTTCTATGTTTTACTTTTTGTATGCATTTTATGTGCTTTGGGAGTAATCAAGGCCTCCAACTCTTAGGAGAGAGGATGGTCTTATGGGTGGTAGGAGTGACAGCCCTCGAGTGAGAGGCTCTCATTATGAGAGTGATCACAAGGGATTTTATGTGACCCTTGCTGCATGGCTTGTTTATGCATTTGGGGGTCATAAGGAGGGAAATAAGACATGAATGCCTTGGGGGGCATAAGGATGTGGGGTTGTTATACTTTTGACTTATTTGGTTTGCCATGAGGTGGCTATATGTTTTACCATACTTGCAGTCTCCTCAGGGTACTTGGTCCACTACCACCCTTGAAAAGACATCACAATGTGTGGTGCAGTATAGCCTTGGTTGGGAATGTGTTTGTGAATTATTTTCCCTTGTTTATTTTGTTTGCATGTGTGTAACCTTTCTAGGGCTTGGTTCTCCAAGCTCGGGGGTGGCTACTAGTTAGCCTAGGCTGGGAGGTGAGCACTCCATGGTCATAGCCTACAATATTATTTGTAGGTTGTGGAAAGAAAGAAAAAGGGCAAGTAGAAGTTGTGGGTTATAATCGGATGTAGAAAAAGACTGAGGAATAGAGTATTTGATATTCTAAGTTACAAAATTGTAAAAAGGAAACTGTATGTTGTATTATTTAGAAAAGTATGTATTTAATTTGGTTTAAAGTCCCCATATAATAGAAACGAGGGACTAGTTTGGGTATTTCACCCATTTTGTAATATTAAATATATTGTATGCCAAATTTGTTTAAATAAATGCATTATTGATGTTAATTTATTATTGCATAAATGAAAAGATTATGTTGGGTTTTCGTTTGCATTGTTCTTAAATTTTAAAGGCTTGCATGAATGTTTATTCTGTAAATAAAAGCTCTGATTATTTCCTCATGTATATCACTAAGAATAAACCAAATGATTCTAAATTAATGAAATTGCTAAAGGTATTTTACTCTCTCATTTCCTTTTAGTTATTTGCAGAAAATAATTCAAAAAAATATATATAACATGTCTATTCCTAAGATTTACTTCCTTACTTTCTATTCTAAATATAGTTGTTGTTTTAAGTTTAATTAAATCTGTCATTTTATTTATTTGTAGAAATTAAGACCTAAAATACTATAGTCATCTATGAAGAATCATTTTAATATTTCCTAGTTTAAATAAAAATTCATTTTTATAGTTGTTGTATAAAATTATTTAATTATGTCATCTACTTCATGTAGAAAATAATAATATCTAGAGTTAAATGTCTACCTTTATTTTATCCTATTTGTATAGTTGCTGCAATAATCTATTTAGTTCTCGCAATAAATGATTGCAAAAATTAAACCTATACTAATTAGTTTATCTCAATCCTAGCTAAACAATATAAAAAATATATATATACATGGGTTTAATTCAGAATTCTATAATCATTCTATTTTATGAGTTCAAAAAAAACAAACATTTGTATATGCAATATATTTATATATAAAAATATATATAAATATATAATTATATGTATTACGAATATATATATATACATATATATATATATGTATATATATATATATATAATTATTATGTTTTATAAAAAAAAAATTAAACAAAAAAAAAATATACTATTTAAAACTTTATTTAAAAAAAAATAATAAAAAAATAAAATTTATGAGGCTCGGCTCAGTCCGAACCACTGTGCAATACACAGTGGTCAGTGGAGCCGAACACTGTGGATTGCATAGTGGATGGTCTTGGCCGGCGACATTGTGGGCGTCCACAGTGGACGACCCAAGGGTCGCCACTGTGGGTGACCGCAGTGGTCGCCGCTCGGTGTCGCCGCCATCTCCCTCTTCCCTCCTTCACTGTGTTTAGCCATGGCCACCACCCCTCTGTCATGCGCTCGGTCCCTGCACAAAAAAAGGATAAATTTGAAACCCTAACCCTATTGGGGTTAGGGTAAAAAAAAGGATGTTTAAATTTTTAAATACTTCTGAAGTTTAATCTTTTAGAAATTTTAAAATAAATTGGATAAGTTATTTTGGTTATAGGGAAAATAATTTTAATATAGGGTTTTGATGAGGCTAAACTTTATAGGGAAATATTCATTATGAATATTAATTGACTTTTTATTCGAATTAGTTTAAATTACATTGTAATGATTGTTAAAATAAAATATAGGCATTGGTAACTCTAAGTGCTATGACTAATTTATTTAGTCCCCAAAAGGGGTTTAATGTTCATTGAAGTTTAATAATATCTTCGTCAATTATTTTAGAGAGTTTGATTTAATTAATCTATTTATTAACATAATTCATTGAGATAATAAATTAATTCATTTAGTATACCGCATGTAAATTTAAATTTATTATCGCTTACTTGAGTTAGTGGTTAGAGTTAACTCACACATAGTTAAGATGAAACTTGCTAAGTGCATTTCATATTTGCAAATTTAATGTTATTCAGTTGTAAAAATAAAAAATAAAAAATAAAATTTTATCCCGTTTGTGCCCAAAAGTTTGGGCATGACAGTTCTAGAATTAGGATCATGAGGTGTATACCCTTTCTCTACTATCTCCCAAACTTCATCTCCAAGACATCTTAGATGAATCTTCATTCATTCCTTCCATAGTTTGTAATTTGTACCATCAAATCTGGGACTCTCCTTCTAGTAGGCATTAAATGTAGAAGTTGATGTGATTGGATCTTGCCAAGTGGTTAAGCTTCTACAAAGAGGACCTTGCTCTGATACCAATTATTAGAATGTTATGATACTAGAGGAAAACTGAGAGAGGGGGCGAATCAGTTTTCTACAAGTTTAATAGTTAAAGCAAATTATAAACCTTTTGGTAGAGCAAGATAAGAACAACACAGTGAAAGATAAAACATGAAAGCACATATCACACTACACTAATAATTTTGACGTGGAAAACCCAATAAAGGGAAAAATCATGGTGGGAAACCCTACCCATAGTCAGATAATACTTTTGCAGTAGTATGTGAAATAATTACAATGGGGATTGCACTTGCAATTGGGCCAACTGCCTAGAGCTCACTTCACATCACAAAAACAAGTCTCACTGACTTACATAAACATCAGACTACAATTCAGAGAAAATGAATTGTGAAAGTAGCATATCCTAATGCTTGATACAGTTCTAGTTAAGCACTCATGTCTTCCCTACAACACCAAATCCTTCACAACCTTCACCGAATGATATAACCTTGTTCTCACATAAACCTCTCTCTGATAATGCAGGCATAACCATACCATACCAAATTACATAAATAAGTCACCTATAAATACAGATCATCAACCTCGATAACAAGGTTGGCTAAACTCTAAACCCATAAACCTATAATTATAAAAATTATATCACACGATACCACCGGACCAATATTATGATTTATATTACATAGCATGGACCTAATTCAAATTCCCAAACAATGATATCCATCAGAAATCACATTAAGACCAATCTCCAACATGTTTCACCAACCGGTAGAAACCCTTAGTGTAATAACATAGAATAACCAACCGGATCCAAATAGGACCACCAAATCATAACCCCAGCTAATGCAAAGCCACCAAAAAATTAGGACACGATCAAGAAGTACCTTCAACATGTTAGGAACCAATACAATAAACTGGACCATATCACTTAACCAATTCAAAAAATATCACCAACTGGTAAAGCCAACCGGTAATCCAGAACATAAGCGATAGCTTTTAGAGCACCAAATCATGAACCAACTGAATGTGACAAGCATGTAACCATCCTAAATAACTATTTAAAATCGAATCCAAGGATCTGATCATACTGGATCAGAATTAGCCAAAACCAAGTCCAACAAGGACCAGGAACCAACCGAGATAGCAGTAACCAACTGGGAAAGAACCATATCCAACCAAGATATGGTGTTGACATTAATGAAAACACATAGTCACTATTGCCAATAGTATCTCACCTCTCCCTCTCTCCCAATCTAGGTCTCTCACATCTCCCTCCCCCTCTAGGTATCTCACCCATCCTCCCTTATGTCTCTTTCTTTATGAACCATCTCCTCTTCTCTATTTACCCTAACTTCTCTATCTCCCCCTTCCCTATATCCCTCACTCTCTTAATGTTTACCTCTCCCTCCATTATTTCTTACCCCTCTCTATCTTTATTCTTTTGTCTCCCCTCTTCTCCCTCCCCTCTCTATGTCATTACCTCTCTCTACAATTTATATGGTAGAGGGTTTAGGGTATATCAATTATTTAAGGAATAGGTTTCAGGGAATAGGGTGGAGTGAGTGGGATACCTATGGAAGGAGGAGATATATAGGTGAGGGGAGAGAGAGAAGATAATTAAAGAGTTCATAAATGGAGAGTGGTAAGGGGGATGAGAGAGAGATGGAGATGGAGGGAGAAAACTAGAGAGATGAGAGAACTAGAGGGTAAGAGAGTGGTGAGAGATCTAGATGGGGAGAGATAAGGGTGAGATGGATATAGGAAGATAGAAGAGGATATAATTTATTACCTAGAGAGGGGAGGGAGAGAGAAGAGGAGAGAGAGAAGAATGAACAAAATAAGAGTGCTAAGGAGGGAGGGAGGCAGAGGTAGACAATGCACAAGTGAAATACATTTAGAGGGGAGAGGTAGATAGGTCAAGGAGAGAAAATAAAATGAGAGTTCAAAAAAATAGAGAGAGGAGGGGTAAGAAGGTAGGGAGAGAGGTGGAGAGATGGAGAGGGATGGAAAGAACTAGAGAGGAGAGAGATGTAGAGGTAAGAGATAGATGTGATAGAGATACATGGGGAGAGACATGTGGGTAATGAGATAGGGATGGAGAGGTAGAGAGATAAAGAGGAGGGATAAAAAGACCTAGAGAGGGGGAGAGGGAAATGGTGGGAGGAAGAGGTAGTAATTGAGAGAATGGAGTAAGAGGGGAGAGAAACAATAAGAGAGGGAGAGAGAAGAAGAGAAAGGAAGGGATGCATGTATAGAGTAGGTAAGGGATAATGGTGAGGCATAGAGGGAGAGAGGGTGGAAGAGGCCTAGAGAATGGAGATAGAGGTGAGAGAGAAAATAGAGGGAGATAGAGACAAAGATAAAGAGAATAGATCCAATGTAGAAAATAACATGCTATCATTATTTGACACTATCATTATTTGATACTATAATTATATCAATATATTTTCATAACCATATGCTAATACCCAAAACCCTAAACCTACAAGTACTTCAACCCTATACCCTAAACCTTATATTTTACACCCTCTATCCTATTTACATAGATGGGTAGAGAGAGGAATACGATAGATAGAGGGGGATAGAGAGAGGTGGGTAATGAGACATGGATGAAGAGGTAGAGATGTTGAGAGGGAGGGAGAGAGAAAATTAGAGAGGAAAGAGAGAGAATGTGGGTGGGAAAGAGGGTGACCTAGATAATGGAGAGAGAATAAGAGTGAGTAGGGAAGAGGGAGAGATGGGGATAAAGAGGGAAGCAATATAGATAAGGGGAGGAGAAGAAAGGAAGGGGGATGCCAAGATATTGGAGGGAGGGACAAGAGGAGATACTAAAGAAGAAAGAGAGAGAGGAGTAAGAAGGGATGTAGGGAGAGATAGACATGGAGGGAGTGAGAGACCTAGATAAGGAGGATAAATAGAGGTGATGGGAGAGATATAAGAGAAGGAGATATTTTATAAAGGGATATGGGTAAGGGAGAGGGAGAGAGAGAGAGGTGGAGAGGGAGGGAGAGAACTAGAGAGGGGAAGAGAGGTGAGAGACCTAGATGGCAAGAGAGAGGGGAATATAAAGAGGTGGGTAATGAGACATGGATGAAGAGGTACATAGGTGGAGAGGAAGTTGGGAGAATCCTAGAGAGGGGAGAGAAAGGTTAGGAAAGAGAGGTGACAACCTAGATAATGGAGAAAGATAGAATTATAGAGAGTGGGAGAGGGAGATAGCTATGGGGGTTAGAAGGGAGGGGGAGATAGAGGGATTGAGGAAGAAAGGGAGGGAGATTCTTAGAGAGGTAAGAGATACACAAGAGAGAGTGAGAGGGAGAGATAGAGGGAAATATCAACATGGGAAACACCCTCAATCCTATGTACCCTAATTCCTGTATCATCAATCTTGTACCCTAAACTCTATATCATGTACACTATTACCATAAAATTATACAATAAGTAATTATTATACCCCAAAATATACACCATATAAATAAGAGGGAAAGGTGATGATCTAGAGAGGGGAGAGAGGGAAAATAGGATAGAAAAAAAAGAGAGAGGGGTAAGAAGGGATAGAGGGAGAGGTAGACATGGAGGGAGTGAGAAACCTAGAGATGGAAGGGAGAGAGAGATGAGGGGAGAGAGATAATAGGAGAGGGTTCATAAAGGAAGATTGGTAAAGGGAGATGGGGAGGGACATAGATAAATAGAGAGGTGAGATAACTAGAGGGGAAGAGAGAGTTGAGAGACCTATATGGGAAAAGAGAGGAGTGAGATAGGTAGAGGGAGATATAGAGAGGTGGTAATAATACATGGAAGGGGAGGTATAGAGGTGGAGAGGGAGGGAAGGAGAAACCTATAGTGGGGAGGGAGGGGGTGGGAGGGAGAGGTGACAACTTGGACAATGAAGAGAGATAATAAGAGAGGGAGAGAAAATAAGAGATGGTAGGGAAGGGAGATAGATGTAGGGTATGGAGGGAGGGGGATATAGAGAGATAGATAGGAAGAAAGGCAGGGAGAGACCTAGAGTAGGTAGAGAGAGGTGAGAGAGAGAAGAGAGATAGAAGGAGAGGAAGAGGAAGAGATATGTTGCAAGGTTGATTAGAATGGTTTTATTATATTTTTTTATTGCTTATGTATTTTCATTGATGTCAACAAGCTTTGGTTCTCATTAGTGATTGGTTTTTATAAGTGATGTTGAGTTCTTAGTGTAATTGTGTTGAGTGATTTTCTTTGCATATCTTCTATGTTGCATATCTATCATTGTGGTTTGGATATGTTGTTAATCTATGTTTGGAGATATTATATGCTAGATTTGGTGCTCTAAATTGTTGTGATGAGCAAGTTGTGTTTGCCAGTATGTTCAATAGTGTTTGATAGTGTTTATGTATGAAATGCTCAGTCCACATTTCCCTATGTTATGGTTTCTAGCATTGTAGTTTTGGATTTAAGTTGATAATGTCTTTAGCTTCATTGTATTTATTTGGAATCTTTCCTTGGGATTTGTAAGAATGGTATTAAGTTTAATGGTGTTTACTCTAGGTTTGACTGACCTTATTGTTAATATGAGAGGATCAGGTTGATACTGAGAGGGGGGGGGGGGGGGGGGGGTGAATCAGTATTAACAGCAATATCAAACTTAAAACCTAAACTTATAAAACTTCACCAAATCAATCATAAACTAGTAATAAACCCTTTACCATTACCGGTAATCACTAATAACCAACTATTAAACTAATTTAACAAAATTGGTCATTAAGTGTTCATCATCATGCATAAACTAAAAGTAAAACATAACAATGTTGGTATTTTGGTATGGTTTTGTCATTGTTGTCAACACCTACTAAATACTCCTACTTTGGAGATCTAGTAACGTTCACCGGCAATCAGTAAACTGTTCAAACAATCACCAGTATATGGTTGACCGACAGGATATAATGTTAACCAGTAGGATATAATGTTCACCGGTACCTGCAATGACATGGAAGACACTTGGTAATGTCGAAGACATCATGTGGACACTTTTAATTGAAGTAATATCATTAGTATATTATTATTATTTGGATATTTGCTTTTACCGGTAAATAGGTCCAGGTTATCTAGGGTTACACTGGCAGGTTTATCTTTTCCAAATCAGCATGGCATGCTATGGAGATGATTTATTATTGTTGTAAATGCATTAAGCCGACATGTTCAATCGGTTATTGCATCGGATATTGTATTATTTGTAAAATATTTCTATTGTAATATCTTGTAGAGCTGACCTACTAAAATTGGTCTTAGGGTATGGTATAAATGTAAGATCTTATTTTTAAGATCGGGTGTGGAATGCGAAAAAGATTTAAGGAAGGATATATGTGAGATCAAGCAGAAATATACATGAAGAAATCATTTGAAGGTGAAGTTAGGTTTTTGTAGAAGCATATCAGCATTACACCGGTACTGAATCTAGCATATGAAGATGCTATTTTGTGCAGTACAATTTCATTGGATTTAACCATCCAACTGTAGTCAGTGTGACTCCCATTTGTGTTTGAGCAGTGAGCTCTAGGCTGTTGGCCTTTCTGCATGTGCAAACCCCTCTTTGTACACTTACTATCTGCAGTAGTATCATCTGATTGTGGGTAAGGTTTCCCACCGTAGTTTTTCCCCTTACAGGGTTTCCACATACAAATATTTGTGTCATGTGTTGTGGATGACTTTATGTTTATGTTTCATGCATTAATTCCTACCGGTATAGCATTTCCTGTTAATACTATTCACCGGCACAATTAACTATCTTACTGGTATTAAGCAATAAGTTGGTTAACAAGATTTTGGTTTGAATTTATTAGACAAATGATTCACCCCCCCCCCCCCCCCCCCCCCTCTTAGTTTTCCCCGGGACCTACAATTGGTATCAGAGCCTAGTCCTCCTTTTGTGGAAGTTTACCAAACTTGAGGAGATCCAATGTCTACAAATTATTTCAGAAAGGATAGTCCTAAACTTGATGGAACCAACTATGGAATATGGAAAATCAGAATGGAGACACATCTGAATTGCATTGGTAAAGACATCTGGGAAGTTACTAAGAATGGTTATACTGCTGCTATAGTTGGTCAGCCTGCTCCTATTACCTTAGCTAATGATGAAGAAAATGATTGCAAAGCAAGAGAAGCACTTTTGAGCGCATTGTCAGATCAACAAATCATGGGATTATCAGATAGATCTACTGCAAAAGCTATTTGGGATCATTTGGAAACACTGAATGAAGGGGATCCCATAGTCAAAATTGCAAAACTTGAAAGCTTCTGAGTCAGGTATGAACATTTGAAAATGGAAGAAGATGAAAGAATTTCTGCTTTTATGGAAAGAGTAAATGAAATTGTTTTAGGTATCAAATGTTGTGGAGGAACCTTGAGTGAAGATGAGATTGTTTCAAAAATCTTAAGAGGTTTGCCACCAGCATATAAGATGAAGGCTACTGCTATTAATGAGTTGAGAACAATGCCTAATACATCAGTAACTAGGGATACATTGATTGGAAAACTTTCAGCTTTTGAAATTGAGGAATTTGGTCCTGTTGCTACTATAAAAACTAATTTGGCCTTCAAAGCATCAACATCATCTACTCCATCTTTTGACAAATCAGACGGGAGAGCCTTTTATGCAAGAGAACTTGAAGAAACCAAGAAGGAGAATGAAGAACTTGAAGAACTTGAAGCACTATTTGCAAGAAAAATGCCAAAAGGTCCAATTGGAAGTAATTATGAAGGTAAAGCACCCTTTAAATGTTTCAACTGCAATAAGATTGGTCATATGGCTTCAAGATGCCTTGATAGACATGCTAGACTAAGAGAAGAAGCTAGAAGGACATATAAACCTAATCCTGAATATCAGAGATACAAATTTAAGAAAAACAAAGATAAATCTTGTTACATCGTTGATGAAGGTGTGACTGATGATTCTGATGAGGATCCAACAGACAATGGATGGGTCTTTGTTGCTATAGTAGAAGATCAACTGGTACCTATTGCTCCACCAATAGAACAAGCCCTAGCAGCTAAAGTTGAATCAAAGGATGAATGGATTATTGATTCAAGATGCTCACATCACATGACTGGAGACAAAGGCAAATTCTTGAGCTTTCAAGAATACAATGGAGGTTTAGTAAGATTCGGAGATGACAAAGCCTATTCAATCAAAGGTAAGGGTTCAATATCTCTTGATGGTAAACATAACACTGACAATGTTTACTATGTTGAAGGATTAAAACATAATCTTTTAAGTGTTGGTCAATTAGTTGAGAAAGGTTTTCAGTTACAATTTAAAAATGAAAAATGGAAAATCATGAATAGAACTGGTTTGGAAATTGCAACCGGTAATCAGACTAGAGGAAATATCTTTCATTTCAATAACAGTGAAAAGGCATGCTTAATTGCACATATAGATGAAAGTTGGTTATGGCATAAAAGACTATGTCATGTAAATTTTGATTGCATGGTAAAAATCAGTACTTCTAAGGCAGTTAGAGATCTACCTAAAATTGTGAAACCTCAGAATACAATTTGTAAAGAATGTTAATTTGGAAAACAGGTTAGAGCTAGTTTCAAAAGTATTCCAAAAAAATCCAATAATGCTCTTGATTTCATTCACACTGATTTATGTGGTCCAGCTAGAACTAAAAGTTTGCAAGGTGATAGATATTTCATGCTAATTATTGATGATTATTCTAGAATGTGTTGGCTTACTTTTCTCAGAGAAAAATCAGAAGCACTTGGGAAGTTCAAACTATTCAAAGCAATGGTTGAAAATGAAACCGGTAAGAAAATTAAATGCTTAAGATCAGATCAAGGAGGAGAATTCACATCTAGAGATTTTAATACATTTTGTGAAGTTAATGGAATCAAAAGACAGTTATCAGCACCTCGGACACCTCAATAAAATGGAATTGTTGAAAGGAAAAATAGAACTATTTTGGATGCAGCAAGAAGTATGTTATCAGAAGCAAATCTACCACATGTGTACTGGAGAGAGGCAGTAAGCACAACTATCTATACATTCAACAAAGTTCACATCAATGGTGAAACTGATAAGACCCCTCATGAACTATGGTTTGGTAATTCTCCTACTCTTAAGTATTTCAGAATTTTTGGAAGTAAATGTTATATTAGAAGAGATGAGTATATTGGCAAGTTTGATCCTATAAGTGATGAAGGAATATTTCTTGGTTATTCATCTAAGAGTAAAGCTTATAGATGCTTTAATAAAAGATTACAGAAAATTGTTGAGAGTACAAATGTAAAAATTGATGAACAATTTAGAGGAACTTCAAGGTATATAGACTCTGAACCAGTAACAAAAATTATGACAAATGAACCAACAATAAATCCACCGGTACAAAATGATGATCCAGTTACTCCAGTATCATTAGAGGATACCATAGTAATTGAAGAACAACAACAGACTAAGACACCCCGGTATGTAAGACTGAATCATTCTGAAGATCAGATAATTGGAAGCAAATTTAAAGGAGTCATGACAAGAGGAAGATTGGCAAATGAAGAGGTATGTCTTATTTCTCAAATAGAACCATTATCTATTAATGAGGCATGTGAAGATAAATTTTGGATTAAAGCTATGGAAGAAGAATTAGGACAGATTGAGAAAAATAATACTTGGACATTAGTTCCCCGGCCTGAAAATAAAAATGTAATTGGAACCAAATGGGTATTTAGAAACAAACTCAATGAAGATGGTAAGGTTGTCAGGAATAAAGCAAGATTAGTGTGTAAGGGATATTCTTAGAAAGAAGGAGTTGATTACAATGAAACCTTTGCACCGGTAGCCAGAATTGAGGCAATCAAATTATTCTTGGCCTTTGCAGCTCACAAGGATTACAAAGTTTATCAAATGGATATTAAATGTGCATTTTTGAATGGAGATCTTGAAGAGGAAGTCTATATTGAACAACCTGATGGATTTTCTTTGACAGATAACAATAATATGGTTTGCAGATTAAGAAAAGCTCTGTATGGACTAAAACAAGCTCCAAGAGCCTGGTATGCAAGATTAGATAAGTATCTTTTAAAAATATGTTTTACTAAAGGAAATGCAGATAGCAATTTATATTACAAAGTAACTAATGATGACATTTTGATTATGGAAGTATTTGTTGATGATATAATCTTTGGAGGAGAAGATGGATTATGCAAAGAATTTTCTCTTAAAATGCAGCATGAATTTGAAATGTCTATGATTGGAGAAATAAAATTCTTTTTAGGATTACAGATTTTACAGGCTGATAAAGGCATATTTTTTAGTCAATCTAAGTACTTGAAAGAACTACTCAAGAAATTTGGGATGGAGAACTCTAAACTGGTAAGCACACCTATGACTACAAATGACAAATTATCTCAAAGGGATGAATCCACACCTGTTAATCCAACTAGATACAAATCTATGATAGGAGGTTTACTGTATTTGACACAAACCAGACCTAATATTATGAATGCAGTATGTATAGTTTCTAGATTTCAAAGTAATCCCAAGGAAAATCATGAATTAGTAGTAAAAAGGATTTTCCGGTACTTACAAGGCACAACAAATCTTGGATTATGGTACCCTAAAGATGAAAATTTTGATCTATATGCATACACAGATGCAAATTGGGCAGGAGATGTAGATGATAGAAAGAGCACCACTGGAGGAGCATTCTTTCTTGGAAAGAGATTAGTTTCTTGGTTAAGTAAGAAACAAAGTTGTACATCTTTATCAACAGCAGAATCAGAATATGTTGCAGCAGCAACAAACTATACATAGGTACTTTGGCTTAAGCAAATGTTGAAAGACATAAAGGTAAAATGCAAGGAACCTATTACTATATATTGTGATAACACAATAGCAATTGATATATCTAAAAATCCAGTATTACATTCTAAAACAAAACATGTTTCCATCAAACTGAATTTTCTAAGGGAAAAAGTTGAAGAAAAGGAAATAAAACTGGTTTATGTGAATACTAAAAAACAGCTTGCAAACATTTTTTCAAAACCTTTGCCTAAGGAAACTTTTGAGTATCTTAGAGATCAGCTCAAAGTCTTACCTCCACCGGTAGAGACTTAGATAGTTGATGATTGTCATCAACTGGTAGAATTAAATGGACAAATCTTTTATTCTGGTATTTGATGAGGAAGCTACTTCTCAGGGGGAGTAGTTGGTATATTGAATTGGTTGGTATTTTGTATGAACTTGACCTTTTGTGACTTTGGCATTTGATGTCAAAGGGGGAGAGATATATGGAAAAACATTAGAGAGATATATGGAACATTAGGGAGAGATATGGAACATTGGGGAGAGATATATGAAAATGCATTATCTTTTTATAAACACATAGTACTCCCTAGGGGAAGAATTGGTTTTTGTACTTGGCATTTCTATTTTGGCACTTTGATGGTTTTTCCATCTTGTGTTGCCATCAATGCCAAAGGGGGAGATTGTTGGTATTTTGGTATGGTTTTGTCATTGATGCCAACACCTGCTAAATACACCTACTTTGGATATCTAGTAACGTTCATCGGCAATTAGTAAACTGTTCAAACAATCACCGGTATATGGTTAACTAACAGGATATAATGCTAACTAATAGGATATAATGTTCACCGGTACCTATAATGACATGGAAGACACTTGGTAATGTTGAAGACATCATGTGGACACTTTTATTTGAAGTAATATCATTGGTATATTATTATTTGCATATTTGCTTTTATCGGCAAATAGGTCCAGGTTATCTAGGGTTACACCGGCAGGTTTATCTTTTCCAGATCAGCATGGCATGCTATGGAGATGATTTATTATTGTTGTAAATGCATTAAGTCGACATGTTCAATCAATTATTGCATCGGATATTGTATTATTTGTAAAATATTTCTATTGTAATATCTTGTAGAGTCGACCTACTAAAATTGGTCTTAGGGTGTGGTATAAATGTAAGATCTTATTTGTAAGATTAGGTGTGGAATGTGAAAAAGATTTAAGGAAGGATATATGCGAGATCAAGCAGAAATATACATGAAGACATCATTTAAAGGTGAAGTTAGGTTTTTGTATAAGCATATCAGCATTACACCAGTACCGAATCCAACATATGAAGATGCTATTTTGTGCAGTACAATCTCATTGGATTTAACCATCCAACTGTAGTCAGTGTGACTCCCATTTGTGTTTGAGCAGTGAGCTCTAGGTTGTTGGCCTTTCTGCATGTGCAGACCCCTCTTTGTACATTTACTATTTGCAGTAGTATCATCTGATTGTGGGTAAGGTTTCCCACCATGGTTTTTCCCCTTACAGGGTTTCCACATACAAATATTTGTGTCATGTGTTGTGGATGACTTTATGTTTATGTTTCATGCATTAATTCCTACCGGTATAGCATTTCCTATTAATACTGTTCACTGGCACAATTAACTGTCTTATCGGTATTAAGCAATAAGTTGGTTAACAAGATTTTGGTTTGAATTTATTAGACAACTGATTCACCCCCCCCTCTCTCAGTTGTCCCCGGGACCTACAAACAACACATAAAAAAATTCACCATATGAACACCATGTTTTTCACATGGAAACCCAAATAGGGAAAAACAACAGTGGGAATTGGTACCCACAAAAATTGTGCACTCTTTTGGAATGCGCCATGTTATGAGCCTAGCCTAGTTAGGAGTCACCTGGTTAAGGGATTTAGATGGTGAGCCCTGTTAGGAGCTTTGACCTATTAGGATCAACCTCGCAAGAGGATTTAACACTCAAATGTTGAGTTGCATGGTTAAGGGATTTACATTGTAAGGTTTGTTAGGACCTACTCAGAAAAGGGATTTTGACTACTACAACTATTAGGGAACAATACTGAATGATCTGAGTATAGCACTTAACTGATTGCTTGATCAAATCTAATTCTGCTCCAAATCTGCTACACTTAAGCAAATCTCTCACACTCTGGTTTAGTTTCACACTCTTCTCATAAACCACCAACACAACAAACATCAACTATATCGACCTAAATAACCTTTACAGCTTAGGCGGTCATAAAACCCTAAGACTTACAACATAGATCATTACGGATCTTTACAAATCATTAAAGATCATCAAATGGATCATTACAATCAATTACAACCATTGAATGATCACCGCACCTTGATCTAATACACTTTCAAACCCTTAGCTCATTCCACTAAGCACTTCACACATTCCCAAGAAATTCTCTCGTTGATTGCGCCAAAACATCATTCAAACACTTTATGCAATTTTAGCCACATCATCACCAACTTATTAACATAATGGGATCCATCACCAAACTCAAAATAATTATCGATTATAATAATTGAATACTGGTCCTTAAACCCTTCATAAACCCTAGCAAAAATACAACAGAAATGATAAACATGACTTCTGATAACAAAAATGTGATGTGGTTCCATTCAGATACATATTACAATGATAAAAACTCACATTCCAAACTGCAACACTTCAATCATCACCAATCACCAAATCTAATCAAACATTTCCTCATTTACCGGTTAAGGTCCTAATTCCCAGTTTCCCATCCTCAATACATGTAAGGCATTTCTAGTAGACCAAAAAGACTTAGATCATAAAATAAAAATGAAAAACATAGTTGCCACATAGTTTTCCATCAATGATAACACAAATAACTAATCAAAATCATCCAATCATGCAATCTCAATCTCTTCATCATAATGTCATCACAAATAGTCCTTTACTGGTTCAGTCATCATTCTTCATTTACATCAGTTATGCTAATCATGTGAAAATTCTCCCCCTTTGGCATTGATGGCAACACCAACATAAACACTAACACATTCAACTAAAATCATGTTGTTCAGTTCTGGAACTTCTCTGTTGTGCTTCACTCTTCTATCTGTTCTTCTCTTCTCCACAAGGAACTAAATCTTCATTTCTTCTCCCCCTTTCTATTACAAATCTTCTCCTCCTTAGGCTAATATATTTATTCTCCCCCTTTTACAGCAATGCCAAAGCTGCATATGCATCACCAATCATCAAATATGTTGCTGATGTCTTCAACATCTCTACAAATCTCATCTAAGTTGCTCCCCCTACAGAGTAGTCATTGTTTCATCAATCCATAGTGAAAAGTTTTCAATAAGCATATTGGATTGATGCATCTCCTACATCCTAGTTTTTCTTGTGTAGGGGTCTGACCCCTAATTTACCTCGGAGGTACTCAAAGGTAGTCTTCGGTAATGGTTTTGTGAAAATGTCTGCTAGCTACTCTTTTCTTGTCACATACTCCATTTTGACTTGTTTTTCCTATACTCTCTCCCTTAGAAAGTGATATTTCAATTCTATGTGTTTACTTCTTGCATGCAATACAATATTTTTTAAAATATTAATTGCACTTGTATTGTCACAATAAATAGTTACCGATTTAGACATATCAAGTTTAAAACCTTCTAACACATGTCTCATCTAGATTGCCTGCATGCAATTCATTGATGCTGCAACATATTATGCTTTTGTTGTTAACTGTGATACACATGTTTTCTTTTTACTTGTCCAAGCAACCAATCTACCTCCAAGAAGAAAACATCCACTAGTAGTTCTTTTCTGATCATCAACATTGCCTTCCTAATCTTTATAAGTAAACACTTCCAAAGAAAATCCATTTTTATAAGGATACCATTGTTGGCATTATACACTCAGATGAGAATAGTTGATGTTGTCGTTGATGGCAACCAACTGGTAATATGGTTCATAGGCTACACCGACAACGGACATCATCTACCGGCACCGGCAAGGCACTACAAGTTTATTTACGTCGACATCTAGTCTACACCGATAGTAGATCACACCGGCACTCTAATCCGACATGGAAATAATATTGTTTTGTATTGTAATTATATTGTATAGCCAACATGATGTATTGTAAAGACTCATATATGTATGAGATCTTGTAGGTCATTTTGTAATTATGAAAGGAATATAATTAGGAAATGAATGTAAGCGATATATGAGAGCAAATAACCATATATACATGATGATGTAATTATTTTATGAGTGAATAAGAGAAGAGAAGAGTGAAGCAAGGTTTATGGCAAAGGTATCTGACAAAGCTTAAACCGGCATTGAATCCAACAGTACATTATTGTTGGCTTTAACTATCCAATTGTAGTCAGTGGGACTCCATTTTTGTATTGAGTATTGAGCTCTAGGCTGTTGGCCTTGCTACATGTGCAGGTCCCTATTGTATAAGTAATATTTATTCATATTGGCTAGTGAGTAAATATTGTGGGTCACAAATCCCATCGAGGTTTTTCCCCTATCAAGTTTCCTCACCAAAAATATCTGTGTTATGGTGTGCATTGATGGTTATACTTTTGTTTCTCTTTATTGCATTATTACTTGTTTGTCGGTATATTAATTTGGGTTATAAAGTTGCAAACAAGTTTAAATCTTTTGTTTATCAGTTAAACACTAACTCACCCCTCCCTTCCCCTCTTAATGTCTTTGGGACTGATCAAGTATCTAACAACCATAAGCCATAATCCATTGTGCCTTTCAGATATATGAATCCTATCTTGATCAAGTGAGCATGCAATATTTCCTACCATTTTCTCGGTTCCTGCTTCAATCCATACAATTCCTTATGTAGCTTGCAAACCATATCTTTATCCTTAGACAAATAAAATCCATCCGATTGTTCTATGTACACTTCTTCCTCAAGGATGCCATTAATAAAAGTAGATTTAACATCCATCTAGTAGACCTTAAAGACTTAAAATGCAACATAAGCAAGTAACATTCTTACTCCTTCCAATATTTTCACTGGTGCAAATATTTCTCCATAATCTTCTCCTTCTTCTTGTGCATAGCCTTTGCATACCAACCTTGCTTTATTCTTCACAACCTTTCCTTCTTCATTCAACTTTTTTCTAAAGACACATTTAGTGCCAATCACATTCTTGTCTTCCGATTTGGGAACAAGTGTCCATGTCTTGTTCTTCTCTATTTGATCCAATTCCTCATTCATAGCATTAATACAATCATCATCCTTCAGTGCTTCTCTTACTATTTTAGGCTCAATAGTAGAAATCAAACATGAATTTTCTCTGATTTTCCTTGTTTGTACACTAGCATTTTTATCTCCAATAATTTATTCTTCTAAATGATTCAGTCTGACATATCTTGGTATTACCGATTCCAGTGCTATGCCTTCTGCTTCATGTTCTTCATTGCTTTCTTCATCTACTGGTTGAGCACCTATTTCTCCATCTTCCCGCTCATCATTCTTTTGTACTTCTAGTTGAATAAACACGATTTTATTCATCTTTCTCAGGTTCAAATATGTTTGTCTCATCATATTTATTAGAGAGTTCATCTACCTTCAAATTTTCACTCTCAATGATACTTTTTTTTCTCTTGTTATAACATTTGAAAGCCTTACTCTTTGTAGAGTAACCAAGAAAAATACCTTCATCACACTTTGCATCAAACTTTCTAGTGAAATCATCACGTTTAATGAAACATTTACTACCAAAAATTTTAAAATAACTTACATTAGGAGTCTTTCCATGCCATAATTCATAAGTTGTTTTGTTGTTACCTCTCTTGACAAGTACCCGATTCAAAGTGTAAACAGTAGTGCTAACTGCTTCTCTCCAAATCATTTTCGATACTTCACCTTGAGTCAACATGGTTCTAGTAGCTTCAACAATTGTTCTATTCATTCTCGCTTCTATCCCATTTTGTTGTGGAGTTCTAGGAGCTGACATTTGCCTCTTGATTCTTTGTTCATCACAAAGCTTCACAAACTCATCAGAAGTAAATTATCCTCCCTAGTCAGATCTCAAGCATTTCAAATTCTTCCCGGTTTCTTTCTCAACTAAAGCTTTGAATTCTTTGAATTTACTGAATGCCTCATACTTTTCTCTTAGAAAAGTTACCCACATCATCATGGAAAAATCATTAATGAAAATCATGAAATATCTATCACCATAATAGCTCTTAGTCCTCATAGGAACACAAAGATCAATATGAACCTGTTGGCATTTGACTGAACCGGTAATGACTATTAGTAATATGCAACCGATAAAGGATTGATTGGTGAATGTGATGAAGAGATTGAGATTTATGTTTGATGACTAAGACTCATGTTGTCATTGATGGAAATAATATTTTTGTAGTCATCTAAGTCTTGGAAGCCAACCGGTAAGGTATAACTGGTACATAAGGCTATTTACCTGTGAACTGACAAATAGGTCCTCAACCAGTAAACAAGAATAGATTTGCATTCATGCAAATGGTACATATGATTGATGAAGAGTTGGCTGATGCGGTTTTAAAGAAATGATGAAGATAGGTATTTGGAGCTATGTTCTTGACCGCATTGGCAGATTCAACCGGATAAGCGAGATTTGATGTATAGAGAAGACATTCTGATGAACACTTAACCGATAGTGATAAAGACTTAAATCGGTAAACCAACACAGGTTTTATTTTATTTTTGGTGTTATGTCGGTGGCCGACATAAGTTCATCGTGCAATGTTAGTTTTTCTAGATTCATTGAACCTAGGAAATTGTTCCAAGGTTGTGGCCGACCAAGTTGATGTCTATAAAAGTTTGATGAGTTATGAATGCATGTATGAGATCAAAGGTGAATATTGAGAATTTGATTGTACGGTGATTAGTGAAGCTCTGTATTGATGTGTTGTTGAAGTTTGGAGGATTTGAAGAAGATCTTATCAGACATAGAGGTGTTATATGAAGATCATTTGAACTGTTGGTATCCTAATAGTTACATCAGCAAAATCCCTTAACTGGGTAGGTCGTGACAAGCCTTAATTTGTAAATCCCCTAACAGGGTAACTCTATATCAGATTCTTAAATCCTCTTGAGAGGTTGATTCTAACAATTCAAAACTCCTAAAAGGGCTCATCATTTAAATCCCTTAATCGGGTGACTCCTAACTAGGTCTGCTCCTAACAGGGCATATTTGTAAGACCTTAACTGGTCAAGATTTCTATTCTATAGATAGTGAATCTTGTGGGTATTAACTCCCATCATGGTTTTTCCCTTTTGGGTTTCCACATATAAATATCTTGTGTTATGTGGAATTTTTTTTATTGGGAATTAGCTTATGTGGTGATATTCCTCTTATGCTTGTTAATTTTTAAGTTGTTTAAGTCGGTGATCAGAATCATATTTTTTTTCCTCGCACTGATTCCCCCCCCCCTCTCAGTGCTTTATAAGTTTATCAATTTGTATTAGAACCAAACTTATTTGATGCTTAATTGATTGAGAAGGATTCCTAAGGCAGATATGAGGGATATGAATTATAGAGAGATGTCTAATAAACTTGGAGAAACTGAGGAATCCCTAGAAACATTAAGAGGCAAGTATAAAGATTCATTTGCTAAGAGAAGAGAGCTAACCGAAAAGTTGTTGGAGGTTTCTGAGAGCATTTCTTCTGATGAAGCAAACATAGGTGCATTGGTTGATGAAGTGGAGAAAATGAATGATGAGAAGGCTAACTTGAGGAGAGAGATAGAAGCCCTAACTATGCGGATGAGTCAGTAACTTGAAGCAAGGAGGGTAGAAAAAGACAAGATCAAAGAGAAAGAACATGAGAACTTTAAGATAAATTAGGAAAATGCCACTCTATATGCACATTGGAATGAAGAGAAAGAAGAAAAAGAAGAAATAAAGGTAGATCTTGATATGGCAATGTCTCTTAGAGATACTCTTATGAAAAGGAATGAATACCTTACACAAGAACTTGTTGATGCTAATGAGAAGCTTGCAAAGTTTAACAAACATTCTACCATTCTTGATGAACAGATTCAATCATAAAGGATGAAAGGTGATACAACTAGATTGGGTTACAATACATTTGAGAAAGCTGAATCTTTTGGTACTAAGGACAACATGCACAAAGGTAAACATGTGCCTAAGATTTAGAAACCCACCAATAAGAAATCAAATAAGCCTATTTGTTTCAATTGTCATAAGCCAGGACATACTGCTAATGTTTGTAGAAGAAGATATGACGTTACTAATGGTTATAGACCTAATATATATCAAGGATATAAGCCTAGAACTTTTAATGGATATTGTTACACTTGCAACTTGCATGGACATAGAGTTGTTGAGAGCAGGTATGGAGCAAATAATCTAACACCTCACATGAGTAAGAGGTTTGGTGGTGGTTGGAAAAGAACCTTTAATAATCAGAGAAGTCCTAACTGACAGAGACTCTATGCTAACTAGTCTAGTCCCTATGAGATGGAAAAGAGGATGAATGTGGTTTGCAAAATCTGTCATAACTATGGTCATATAGCTATGAACTGCAAAAGAAGGACTGGTAGAGGAAATGTTGGACCTTGGAGAGAATCTGGTATGGCTTGTTATCATTGTCATAAATCAGGACATATTGCAAAGTTTTGCAAAGCTAAGGTGAACAAATCGATAAATCAATCTGTTCTCCGAAAAGGGAAGATGAAAGTCGATGTGGAGGAGACTAGAGCTGAAATAAACAGAGTATGGAAAAAGAAGGATGATGATAAAACTAAAGACAAACCATTTGAAGATCCTATTTCTTCACCTAGTGTGGAGAACCCTTCACTGGCAAACTAAGTTGTTAAAAAACTTAGGGGAAGGTTGATGTTAGATCTATTTTAGAACCCTGGAAGGACCATAAGGTATGTTAAATCTGCATACTTTGATGTATTATGATAGTTAGAAGTGATTTTATGGCCAAACTAGTAGGTTTGATGTGTTATGAGAACCATTAGTATGTTGGAAGATATTTTAGGGTTTTACCAGTAATGATATTTAATGCGGTAGATAATGGGGAAATAAAAGGAACTTTTTGAATGTTATTTGTCATATTTCATTCTTGTGGGCACTCAGAGAGTGAATAGAGTAGAGAAGAGTTTGTTTTTGCAGCATTAATAGAGATTTGAAGTGATTTGGTGTGATTTGCGATCAGCAATTGGTGAGAAAGCTTTGTTGGTGTTTGGAACCCTAGTGCAGAAGTGGTAAAAGATATTTATCCAGAAATCTTGTTATTTGCTTATCTTTTTGAATTGTTGAAGATGGACACCCCACATCTAGTTGATGTTACCAATAAAACCCATCCTAATATAAGAGCTACCTATTTAAGTCTGAGGCAATTGATCTCGCTAGAGCCCTATCTGGAGTTCCTTATGGTGTCTTACATGTTGAAGATGTTAGATCATTTTATCATTGCAAACTAGAGGATCTCGATATTGCTGCTATTTTTTATTAGTATAAATCATTGTATGATAAGAATGGAGTGATAAAGGAGAAGTTCAAAAGGGTTACCGAGAAAAAGTTTCACCATGCCCTAAATTTCATTAACGGTTTTGATGATGAACTTGTGAGATATGTGCTTAGAAGAATTCATGACCAATTTATGTGGCTTGACCAACCACATAAAATTTGTAAGGAATCTATTCATGCAAGCACTGGATTTTTTTCCACCGATGAGGTTCCTATACTCAGATCCATTCCTAAGAATGATGTAGAAAATTTAACAGGATCTAAATGAGATGGCAAAGAAATGACAATGAATAATATCAATGATCCAGTAGTAAAGTATGATTCTATGGTGATCGGTTACCGAATCTATTACTCTAGTAGGATGAACAACATTCCTACTGTTGCTATTCACACTGCCCACCAGATGATAAAAGAGGATGTTGATGAAGAAGAGACTGAGTCCAAAGGAGAAAATAAATCCCTAAGGGCCAATGACAAAAGGTCTAAGGGTGTTCATACTTAAATTGCAAAATCTTCAAAAAACTCGGTAACCAAGATCACACCTCTTGAAAATTTAATAATAAACATTAAAGAGTATGGTTTATTGACTAGTGTAAAGAAGCTCTATGATAAGTTTAATGAAGATGAAAAAAGACAAATAGAGGATGTCATTGTTTACATGATGAATAAATACAACAAGGCCCTTATTGAATTGCAAGGGCAAATTCCAAATTCATTATATAATATAATTGATGCTAGATGGCAGACAGTCATGAGACAAGACAGAGAATTTATTGAATTTATTCTTAAGAATCTACAACCTGAAGCTACAAGAGAGGAGATAGGTGAAATTTTTGCTAAGGAAACATCATCTTTTAGGTCAAAGAAAAGGTTGACAAGAATGTTAATTGGTGAGACCCATTCAGTCCATGAGGAGATTGAACAAATTTTGAAGAAGGTATTGGGTCTGATTCAGGATGAAGAGGAAGAAGTTAAGGAAGATGACCCAGAGAGGTTTAAGGTTGAATATCTTCCCGAAGGAGTCAAGATAACTAATTTTGAGCCTGATGAAATAGTGATGGGAGATCAATCGGTGAACACACAAACTGAACCTATGATTATCCCTGATGATGATGATACTAGTAATAATAATGATGTTGATGCTAATGAGAATGTAGATGTACATGATCTTGATGAAAAAATGTTTGAGAAACATCAACGAGAACAAGGACAAGAAGAGAAGAAGAAGAAAAGAAGGATGAGGAGCCATCAGTAGTAACTCAAACTATTGATACACAACCCCCACTAGTATAGGAAATTGAAAAGGATAAGGAAAGTGAAAAGAAAGAGGAAGTGATAGAAGATAAGCCTAAAGATGCAGAGAAGAAAACAAAAGAAAAAGAAAATGAAAAGGAAGAGGAGAAAACTAAAGACAAAGAAGAAACAAAGGAGAAGAAGACAAAGGATACTGAACCTAAAGTGACACCTTTGTCAGTTGATTCCAAAAAGAATATTGTAGATGAAGATGATGATGATTCTATAAGCATCAAAGGACCACTAGACATGGAAAATTTGAGCTCAACTGTGTTGATGGAGATTGCAACTGCCATGCAATCCCGAGCCAAGAAGAAAAGGATTGAAGAACAACATAAGGAGGAAGAGACAATAAGAAATGTTGTTGAGATTTTGTCAAGTCTCCTATTGGAGACTGATACTGATAATTTTGTTACTCCTATTGACAAGGTTGGTCAACTTATTAATGATGCCGAAGAACAGATGAAATATTTTGAAGATGCAGCTTATATTAGTGTTGAGAAGGATTACAAGAATAAAAGAATTGAGCAATTGATGAATGAAATTGACAAAGGTAAAGTTGTCTTGATTGTCAAAAAGGACTATTTGAAAGGACTTGAAACCAGAGGTAAAATCCTTTCAACTATTTCTAAATTTTTATTGTTTTGTGCTGATTTGAAGGAGGAAGCTGAGCAAGAACTTGAAGTTCTTAGTGAGTCATTTATGCCCGTAAATGACTCTGCAATAAATTTTTCAAGATTGGCTATAGAACTTCAGCATAAGCTAAAAGCTTATGAAAATGAACAGGCTAAGAGGATCAAAGCACTGTAGAAATTTGTGTGGGGGAAAAAGCAAGACTAGGTTATCATGCCCTAATCCTACCTCTTATCACACATTATGGAATACGAAAGAGCCTAGAGGTATCGCACAATTGGCTACTTCTTTTTGTGAAAGAGAGAGCCACGGGCTACCTATTAGGGTTTCTATTCCTTTGTTGTAATTGAAAGGTAAGATTATGCAAGTCCAATTCCTAACCCTAAAATGTAAGTATGAACTAACAACAAGATTGCAGAATTGAACTTAGACAATGGAAAGCTGTAAACACAAGGATAAAAAAAGAATGCAAATGCGTACCCGGAGTCAAAATTGGATTTAAAATGTTCGGGACGGGGGCGCGGGCGCCACTGTCCTGATTCTGCACCTGAAACTGCACCGGAAACTGCTGTTTTGCACTCTGGAACACTGTCGGAAATTGCTGAAAGTGCTGTCTGTCCAGAGGACTAGGGCGCCCAGCACCTCTGTCCCAGGGACCAGGGTGCCCAGTGCCCCTATCCCAGTCTTTTGCTCTGTAATTTGATGCAAAGTGTTGTCTCGACCTGTTCTCTCCGGATCTGTATCCTGCGACGTCGTCCGAGTCCCGAAACCTGCACTTATATATGAAAAAGGGTGTATGGGCGGCTATATAGGGTTTTGCCTTAGTCAAACCCCCGCTTCGGTGATTTCCACCTCCACGAATAGCCAAGTTGTTTTGTAAAATGTATTGTGTGTGCAGACCTAGTGTGTGTGCAAGGTCCTAAAATGCAAGAAAGCAAACTAGAGCAACCTAGAAAGTAAGCCCTAATTGCTTGTAAATGATAATGTAAATGCTCTAAATCAAGATGCAAAGTGATCTAAAGCATGAATAAATGAGATATTGAAGCTTTATGCAAAGACATGAAAACAACATGAAATCATACCCAACCCTCAAGGGAGAGGTACAAGCCAATCTTCAGTCGGTAATCTCCTATTGTTCTTCAATGTCTTCCAAGCCCTAAATGGATGAATGGAATTGATAAATGCTTGATAGAAGGATGTTGTAAGATGTTCAAGTCTTCAAAGATCTGCTCTTTCGCTGCATATGAGGTTCCTGGAAACAAAAATCCGATCCCCTCAAATGAAGAAAGAGAGCTCTTATGTATGAAACCCTAGGTCGCAATTTCGTCTTTTGGCCGACCTAGAGATCGAATATCCCGCCAATTTCTTGGGGTTGAGCTTTATTTTATGATTGGATCGTGCTCCTAAAATTTTGGGAAAAATGTCCGGGACCGTGTGCACTCCGGGCACCACGGTCCTGATAACTTTTCACCAAATTTTCAGGGCCATCAGATATGATGATTTTAGAGAGAATCTCAAAGTTACAGGTGATTTCGAGATGTTTTGACCCCTGAAATCAAGCCCCCAAGCTCAGAATAGGGCCTAATTAGGGTTTTTGATTAAGTGATGTATTGGAGGAATAAAATGAAAGGGGCACACTTTAATGAAAGTGCCCGACTTTATGATGTGGAAAATGATGAAATAGAACCTTTAGACCTAATTAATTTGATTAATTAAGTGCTAAAGGGGAAATGTAATGCAAAATGCAACTGCGCCAAGGCGGGTGCTAAACTAGGTGTTAAATTGTACCACTTTAGCAAGTGCATACAATTTATGACGTTACAAAATTATAGACACAACTGATAGAAAAGGTGGATTTCTTGCAGAGAGATTATAAAGAATCTGAAGCTATCCTTGCAACACCGAAGATGAGTACCATATATGCCATGAGGAGTTTGTTGGGCAAATAAGGATGCATGTGGAGATAACCGACGCTATTTTGGAGACTTGGCATAATGATCTGATGCAGTTGAAATCACATTTCAATGATGTTTTTTCTAAAATTGCATTGTAATGACATTATAACTTTCATATCTATATATGCTATGCAATTTTGATGTAACATGTATTTATCTTTCATGCTTTTACTTCTTTGTTTGACATTACTGTCAAAGGGGGAGTAATAGTTGAAGAGTCAGTCAAAACTTAATTGTATTCATAATGGGGAGTAGTATTACAAGTATTTTATTAGCACACAATTGCTAAGGGGGAGCATATGTCATGAAGTCAATTTTTGTATTGCACACTTAGTTGACAAATTTTTTTCCTAAGTGTTGCAATCAATGCCAAAGGGGGAGAATATTTGCAATTGATTGAACCGGTAAAGACTGTTAGTAATATGCAACCGGTAAAGGATTGATTGGTGAATGTGATGAAGAGATTTAGATTCATGTTTGGTGACTAAGTCTTGTATTGTCATTGATGACAACAATGTGTTTGTAGTAATCAAAGTCTTGGCCAACCGGTAAGGTATAACCGATACAGAAGACAGTTTACCAGTGAACCGACAAATAGATCCTCAATAGGTAAACAGGAAAAAAGTTGCATTCATGCAACCGGTACATGCGATTGATGAAGAGTTGGATGATGCGGTTTTAAAGAAATGATGTAGATAGGTATTTGGAGCTATGTTCTTGACTGCATTGGAAGATTCAACTAGACAAGCGAGATTTGATGTACAAAGCTGACATTCTGATGAACACTTAACCAGTAGTGATAAAGTCACTTAAATCGGTAAACCGACACAAGTTTTGTTTTATTTTTGGTTTACTATGTTGGTGGCCGACATAAGTTCAGTGTGCAATGTTAGTTTTTCTAGATTCATTGAACCTAGGAAATTGTTCCAAGGTTGTAGCCGACTAAGTTGATGTCTATAAAAGTTTGATGAGTTATGAATGCATGTATGCGATCAAAGGCGAATATTCAAAATTTGATTGTGCAGTGATAAGTGAAGCTTTGTATTGATGTGTTGTTGAAGTTTTCAGGATATGAAGCGGATCTTATTAGACACATAGGTGTTATATGAAGATCATTTGAATTGTTGTTATCCTAATAGTTACAACAGCAAAATCCCTTAACCGGGTAGGTCCTAACATGCCTTAATTTGTAAATCCCCTAATAGGGTAGCTCTATATCAAAGTCTTAAATCCTCTTGTGAGGTTGATCCTAATAGGTCAAAGCTCCTAATAGGGCTTATCATTTAAATCCATTTATAACTGGGTGACTACAAACTGGGTATGCTCCTAACAATGCATATTTGTAAGACCTTAACCGGTCAAGATTTCTATTCTGCAGAAGTGAATCTTGTTGGTATTAAATCCCACCGTGGTTTTTCCCTTTTGGGTTTCCACATATAAATCTCTTGTATTATGTGGATTTTGTTTTATTGGGAATTAGCTTATGTGGTGATATTCCTCTTATGCTTGTTAAGTTTTAAGTTGTTTAAGTCAGTGATCAGATTCATATTGGTTTTTCTCGCACTAATTCACCCCCCCTCCCCTGTCAGTGCCTTATAAGTTTATCAGAACCAAATCTATAATATTTTTTGAAGAAAAATACTTACTCTTAAAAGTTATAGAAGTCATCTTACCCATTTGACAGTCTTTACATAACACATTATTTGGTTTAACAAGTTGGGGCAAACCTCTCACAATACTTGTTTTACTAACCTTAATCAAATTGTCAAAATTCACATGACAAAACCTCTTGTGTCATAATTAGCTGTCTTCAATCTTTGCCACCAAACAACTATTCACATTAGTATTTAGATAAAAAATATTACCTCTTGTCTACTTTCCAGTAGCAATCAATTATCCATTACTTCCAAGAATCCTGCACACTCCACTTTTAAATTCTAGAAGATATCCCTTATCATTTAATTGACCAACACTCAAAAGGTTATGTTTTAATCCATCAACCCAAAAGACATCATTTGCATTACTTTTTCCATTCAATAAAATAGTTCCTTTAACTTTAACCATGCAGGGTGGGTTGTTACCAAACCTTACCACACCGCCATCAAATTCTTCAAGGGATAAGAACTTGTTTCTATCACCGGTCATGTGGTGTGAGCAACCACTTTCTATTATCCATGTGAGACACCAATGCCTTTTCATCAGTCAAATCTTCCTTCACAACAACAAACACTATCTCCTCATTGTCATCTTCTTTTGATTCTTAATCAATTACTCCTTCATCAACTGCAACATAGCAATGTTTCTGTCCTTTTCCTTTTTATCACTATTAGGACAATTTGCAGCAATGTGTCTAATCTTATTGTAGGAAAAACACTTCAGAGGAAGTTTACCTTTTTACTTACCGGTGCCTCTAGGAAATATTTTAGCCAATAGTGCCTCAAGTTCCATCAGATGATCTTCATTATCATCCTCACCTCTGCTACTACCATGACTAGACCTGCAGTCATGATTATGATAAATATCCTTTCCTTTCATCACATATGTACTGGTTACAAAAGCTTTAAAAGTAGATTTAGATGGTTTTGAAACACTATTATCAAAGTTGTTTAACTCAAATTTAGTCAACTTTCCAATAAGAGAATCAACAGTTACTTTATCTTTAGAAATAGATCTCAGTTATTGAATTGTAGAAACTTTAATAGAATATTGTGGTAGGAGAGTTCTAAGCATTTTACTAACAACATCATCATCATCAATCTTAGCTCCAACACTCTTAATACCACCTACAAATTCTTTAATCCTTTGACCATATTGTGCAATGTTCTCACCATCAACCATTTTCATGTCATCAAATTTGCCTCTTAAACTTTTTTCTTTTGATCTTTGTACATGTTCATCTCCTCCATAAATCAAGTCTAATTTCTCCCATACCTCAAATACAGTATCTAATCCATGAACATATATATACTCATAATAAAATAAAGTACTTACAGTAGCTTCCAAGGCTTGAATTCTTTCTTCTTGTTCTTTAAGCTCATCCAGTGTCAAGGGGTTGGTAGTAGGAGCAACATACTTGTTTACCACATGATTCCAATACTAAGCACCCAATCGTTTAATGTGTATCTTCATCTGATCTTTCCATATCTGGTAGTTGTCCTTGGTAAACTTGGGATCCTCCTTCATCATATTTCTTTAGGATCTTTCCCTCAAGCTATTAAGATTTCTACACACAGAGGACCAATGCTCTTATACCAATTGTTAATCTGAGAGGATCCTATTAATACTGAGAGGGGGGTGAACTAGTATTAACAACAATATAAAACTTAAAACCTGAACTTATAAAACTTCACCAAATCAATCATAAACCTGTAATAAACCCTTTACCATTACTAGTTATCACTGATAACCAATTGTTAAACTGATTTAAGAAAATTGTTCATTAAGTGTTCATCATCATGCATAAACTGAAAGTAAAACATATCAGCAGATAAAAAACATTCACCATATGAACACCATGTTTTTCATGTGGAAACCCAAATAGGAAAAAACCATGGTGGGAATTAGTACCCACAAAAATTGTGCACTCTTTCAAAATGCACCCTGTTAGGAGCCTAGCCTGGTTAGGAGCTTACAAAGATGCCCTATTAGGAGTCCCCCAGTTAAGGGATTTAGATGATAATCCCTATTAGGATCTTTGAACTGTTAGGATCAACCTCACAAGAGGATTTAACACTCAAATGTTGAGCTACCCGATTAAGGGATTTACAATGTAAGGCCTGTTAGGGCCTACCCAGTTAAGGGATTTTGACTATTGCAACTATTAGGGAACAAGAGTGAATGATATGGGTATAGCAATTTACTACTTGCTTGATCAGATCCAATTTTGCTCCAAATTTTCTATACTCAGGTAGATCTCTCACACTCTGATTCAATTTAAGACTCTTCTCATTAACCACCACCGACATAATAAACATCAACTATACTAACCTAAATAATCTTTACAACTTAGTCAGTTACAAAACCCTAAGACTTACAACATAGATCATCACAGATCTTTACAACTCATTAAAGATTATGTAATAGATCATTACAATCAATTACAAATCAATTATAGTCGTTGAATAATCACCACACCTCGATTTGATATACTTTCAAACCCTTAGCTCATTCTGCTAAGTACTTCACACATTCCCAAGAAATTCTCTCTTTGATCATGCCAAAACATTATTCAAACACTTCACACAGTTTCAACCACATTATCACCAACTTATAAACATAATGTGATCTACCACCGAACTCAAAATCGTTACCAATTATAAGAATTGAATACTGGTCCTTAAACCCTTCTTAAACCCTAGCAAAAATACAACAAAAATCATAAACATGACTTTCAATAACCAAAACAAGATGTGGTTCTAGTCAGATACATATTACAATGATACAAAATCAAATTCCAAAGCATTTTTGGTAGACCAAAAAGACTTAGATGACAAAATAAACATGAAAAACATAGTTGCCACATAGTTTTCCATCAATGACAACACAAATAATTGATCAAAGTCATCCAATCATGTAATCTCAATCTCTTCATCACAATGTCATCACAAACAATCCTTTACCGGTTCAGTCATCATTCTTCATTTACATCAGTTATGCCAATAATGCCAACACTTAGATGTTTACACTTCATATTGTTGCTCTAATGATTATGGATTGTTGTATAACATGCTTCATGATTATTTTGGTCCTAGGTAATATGTGTTTTTTGGTATTATACACTCAGATGAGAATAGTTGATGTTGTCATTGATGGCAACCAATTGGTAATATGGTTCACAGGTTACACCGGCAACAAACATCATCTATCGGCACCGATGAGCACTACAAGGTTATTCACACCGACATCTAGTCTACACTGACAATAGATTATACTGGCACTCTAAGCTAAAATGGAAATAATATTGTTTTATATTGTAATTATATTTTATAGCCAACATTATGTATTGTAAAGACTCATATATGTATGAGATCTTGTAAGTCATTTTGAAATATAATTAGGTAATGAATGTAAGTGGTATATGAGAGAGAATAATTGTATATGCATTATGATGTTAATTATTTTATGAGTGAAAAAGAGAAGAGCGAAGCAAGGTTTATGGCAGAGGTATCTGACACGGCTTAAACCAGTGCTGAATCCATCATTGCATATACTATTTTGAGCAGTACATTGCCATTGGATTTAACCATCCAATTGTAGTCAGTGGGACCCTGTTGTATAAGTAATATTTATTCATATTGGCCAATGAGTAAATATTGTGGGTCACAAATCCCATCGAGGTTTTTCCCCTACCGGGTTTCCTCGCTAGAAATATTTGTGCTATGGTGTGCTTTGATGGTTATACTTTTGTTTTTCTTTACTCTATTATTATTTTCTTACCAGTATATTAATTTGAGTTATAAAGTTGCAAACAAGTTTAAATATTTCAATTACCAGTTAGACATTGATTCACCCCCCCCGTCAGTGTCTTTAGGACTGATCAAGTATCTAACGATTGGTATTAGAGCCTAGTCCTCTATTTGTAGAAGCTTAACAACTTGAGGAAGATTCTGAAACTTGTACCGATGGAAAGTTTGAGACAATAGTTGGAAGGAGCTCTTGAAGATTTTGATACAGAAAAATTGAAGAATACCAAATTGGAAGGTGAACTCAGAACTGCTCAGGAATTCATCAAAGAACTTCAAGATAACCTGGTTATAGCAAAGAATAAGAGAAAAGAATTACAAAATCAAGATGATGAAGAAAAGGAAACTCTTAGAGATATTGCAGAGAAATTAACACAAGAGAACACTAACATGAAGAATGAGATGCAATATTTAACCATGAGATTATGCAAGGATATTGAAGATAGAAAGAGGAATGAAGAAGATTTGGCCAGAAGGTAATGAAAGATTAGATGAATCTCTAAGGCTTAGTTATGAAAATGATATGCTTAAAATATATTTGATTCACATGCAACATGACAAAGAGGAACTTATGAGACAAGTTAGCACATTGGAAAGTGAGTTGATCACTGCAAATGAATACAAAGACAAATTCAAGAAAAGTTCAGATAAGCTTGATATGCTGAAAAGTCAGAAACCTGATGGAGAAATAGTTAGATTTGGATTTGAACATGGAGAAAGTTCTAGGACTCCAAACAATCATGATCACAAAAAACCAGTAAGGCAATCTAATGCTTATAAATTCAATGGGAAATGTTTTAATTGCAACAAATTTGGTCATAGAGAAAATCAGTACAGATTTAGGAATAATTAGAATACAAACTTACCCACTAGTCAATATTTCAAATGAAATTAAAGTGGTCATACTCAGACAATTGCAGAATGAATGTGAAATGCTATGTTTATGGTATATTTGGACATTTATCTAATCAATGCAGAACTCAAACCCGCTAAGGTTATGGAAAATCTATTTAGAGAAACAATGTAACTTGTTATGCATGTAACAAGATTGGGCATATTGCAAAATTTTGTAGAAGCAAGAGTGTATCGGTGAACAATAAAGGATCTAATGACAAAGGCAAAGAAAAGGTGATTGAAATCAAGCAAGAATTTTCTAAGTAATGGATTAGAAAGAGAGATCAGAGGATTGATGAATCTATCACTGCACCGACAGAACAGAGCAATCCTGCACCAATAGGAGATTCTTCATCTAACTAAGGAATAATCCTTAGGGGTAAGGCAACTAGTTGAGCAAAGGCATTCTAAAGGTGGAGCAACAAAGGTCTTTCAGAGCATTCAAGGATTTCTCAGTTAAAAGATAAAGGAGGCAATTATTGGTATGGGATCTGATGGTGATGAGTTGGTGAAAGACTATTTCAAGAATTTCCAAGCTAAAATGAGACAAAGGGAAAGGATTCCCCAAAGCATTATGGATAAATATCATAAACATATATGATTTTTAGTGAAAAGAGATGAAATTTGGATGGAGGCAGTTAGACCCAAAACTATCTAGATTATAGAGATGGGATATGAGGCGAATTCACACATCTTGGATTCTATGCTAAAATACTCCTAGATGCTACATCGAAACCAACAGAGGAGATATTCGGTAATGTTGAAACTATTGAAAGTGGTGTTGCTATGATGAAGTAGAGAAAGAAAAGAGAGAAACTAATGAAAGATGCTTCTAAGTTGGTAAAGGATGTTAAAGAAGGATTGATGAATCTTGGCGGTATTGCTGCTAGTATGAAAGAAAGTCAATCAGAATAGCAACCGGTAGCTCACATTTCCTCTGTGGCTACTTCATCTGATTCTAACACTAATCAGGTAGCCAAATTCAAGAGAGTGGATAGGAAGAAAAGAAAACCCTCACCAACACCTACACCATCTCTCAATAAGTCAAGGACATAGAGAAAGAAACAATAGGCTGTAAGAGAGCCTAGTGGTCCAAAGAAGAAAGTGACTCCAAAGAAAAAACCCGAACCTAAGGCACCAGATACTCTTTCATTGGAAGAGTTGATCAATGAAATCACCCAAGATGGCAACCTTGGTAATGTGAATAAATTCTATCATTCTTTCAAAGATTTGGATAATGATACCATAGAAGAAAGTATTATTTTATACCTAGATATATACAAGAAAGTTCTTATTGAATTTGTAGATGATCTACCTAATGATTTATACTTAAGATTAGAGGCTAAGAGAATGTCTGTTATGGAGATTGACATGAAATTAAAGGTAGAAGCTCTATTAGTTGTGCATCCTGTTAATTCCAAGCAGGAAATTGATGACCTAATATCTGAAGCCAATAGAGCAGTTTTTGTGAGTGGTCATCGATAAATTAGTCTTATGGCCGATAGAGTAAAAGAAATAGTAGATGAAATAGCGGATAAGTGGGATATATTTTTTGTTCAGAGAGAGAAGAAAGAAGAGAAGGATAGAAAGAAAGTAGATAAGTCTTTTGCTAAGGTATATTAGAAAGATAAAGGTAAAGGGAAAATTGGAAGTGTACCTGATATCACGATCGAGGATAACCTTCCTCCATTGGCATAGGACACCCCACCAATAACTGCAAAGACACCAGCACAAATTGATAGTCAACCTGAAGAGAACGCAAAGGAAAAGATAAAAGATGACATAGATCTAGAGTCAGACATTCTTTTTACTATGAATGTGGACACTTAGGACTTTAATTTTGTCATGGATAAGGAATCAGCTAAAGTTAAGGAAATAGAAACCATCCCTGATGATACTCAGCTTAATATTGAGATACCAATAGAAGCAGAAGCAAAAATAGGAACCAAAACTAGAACAGGGCATGAACAAAGTATATCTGAACTGACAGTCAGTAGGGAAGACATTAAGGATGATGGTAAGGATGAAAATAAGGTTGAAAACAAAAGTGATAATAAGGAAGAAATGGTGAATAAAGAAGAGGTTAATGATGGAAGCAAGATAGAAGAAGTGGTTAAGGTTAATGTGCAGACATCCAGAGAAGATAAGAAACAAATTGTAGAAACCAGCACTCTGCCTAACACTTCCACTATGGATTATAGACCAATGAATATTATAGATGTCCTTTTAGATTCAATAAAGAAGATCACAGAATGCAATGCCTTAGCATTTAAGGCTATTTATGATACTTTACCAATTTTACGGATGATTGCACCAACATGTAAAGTTAATCATATTGATGGATCTTTAAGTAAATTGGAGACATTGTCCAAATTCATTTCTTCTAACATTCAAAATGTGGATAAAATAAATAAAGAGACCATTAAGGAAAGAGTGAATAAGGAGAAAGATGAATTATTTGACGAGACAATAAAGGACTGCACAAGACAGATTGATTCTTTGTTACCGGCACTAAATTCCACCATTTTGGAATACAAAGAGTTGTATAGGGAAGCATGTAAGTCTCACCATCTAACTGAGGATATTGATGAGGAAATAAGGAAGACACAAAAGGAAATTGATGATATAGTTAATAATATGATAGGTTCTTTGGAACTTACTTCAGTTTTGGATTAGGAAATGGCAATCTATGAAGAGAAGATTGAGAAATTGGAAAGGGAGAAAGAAAGGTTAAGGATGAAAACCCGAGAGTTGAAGAAAAAACTTGGTCCTAGATTGGACAACTTATTAACACAATAGAATGAGCTATCTAAAGCATCTATTCAAGGTGACATAACACCAAAGCAAAAGATTCATTAGCTGACTGGGATGATCCGACAGACAAAGACCATAATTTCTGACAGGTTCTAAGTTTTTGCAAGGTCTTAACTTGGTTTTGGCAGATATTTTTCAGATTGTACATAACCAGTTACGGGTCTCTAGGTAAATTTTGAATTCTTTGATTCTTTTGACATCATTTGTCATTGATGTCAAAGGGGGAGTAGTGGTGTATGAGAAAAATGTATAGAAGGAGATCAATGCCAAAGGGGGAGATTGTTAGCATTATACACTTAGATGAGAATAGTTGATGTTGTCATTGATGTCAACCAACTGGTAATATGGTTCATAGGTTACACTAGCAATAAACATCATCTACCGACACCGACAGGCACTACAAGGTTATTCACACCAGCATCCAATCTACATCGACAACAGATTATATCGGCACTCTAAGCCGACATGGAAATAGTATTGTAATTATATTTTACATCAGGAGATCTTGTAAGTCATTTTGAAATATAATTAGGTAATGAATGTAAGCAGTATATGAGAGTGAATAACTATATATGCATTATGATGTAATTATTTTATGAGCGAATAAGAGCAGAGTAGATTGAAGAAAGGTTTATGGTAGAGGTATCTGACAGAGCTTAAACTGGTACTGGATCCAGCATTGCAGATGCTATTTTGAGCAGTGCATTGTCATTGGATTTAACCATCCAATTGTAGTTAGTGGGACTCCATTTTGTTGTTGAGCAGTGAGCTCTAGGATTTTGGCCTTCCTCCATGTGCAGGCCCCTATTGTATAAGTAATATCTATTCATATTGGCTAGTGAGTAAATATTATGGGTCACAAATCCCACCGAGTTTTTTCCCCTACCGGGTTTCCTCGCCAAAAATATCTGTGTTATGGTGTGCATTGATGGTTATAATTTTTTTTTTCTTTACTGCATTATTATTTTCTTACTGGTATATTAATTTGGGTTATAAAGTTGTAAACAAGTTTAAATATTTCAATTACCAGTTAGACACTGATTCACCCCCCCCCCCTCGCCTCTCAGTGTCTTTGGGACTGATCAAGTATCTAATAGTGTTGTGGTCCACTTTATATTCTTTTCCACCATAATAATGTTTAGTGTCAGCCTAATTTGAATTGTGTTCAGTTAGTTTCTTAGTCAACCTTGGGAAACTTGGTGTATGTGAAGATGATATATATAGTAATGCTTGGGTATTGTGGATGTGTGTGCTTTTTTGGTAATAAAGTGAAATATGATGAAAGTGTGTAAAGAGGATCTATCTACCTATTTAATGGTTGAGTTGATGAAAAGTGTTGAGTAGTGTGAGCTTTCATGTGTTATCTACTAGAAGCAATGAGCTAAAGGTATCTACAAATATTGTAGTTGTAGAAGTGCATCAGTGGTGGATTCTTTCTCTTTTATTCTTCTTCATTCTAGAAATGAGCCTCTCTTTCTTTATCTTGGGAAGTGAGCCCTCTGTTAGTGAGCCTGTAGAAGTGATCCTTTCTTTGTAAAAATCACCTTAACTAGTGTCACCCTAACAGGTGTTCATATATTGAGAATAGTTTGTTTGTGGTTTTTCCCTTTATAAGGTTTTCCACATAAAATGTGGTGTCTCATTATGTATGGTGTGCCTTGGTTTTTCATGTTCATATATTTCTATGGATTATGTGTTAAAGTTAAGTTGTTGTAGATATAATTTAAGAAATAGATTTAAGATTTTATACAATCGATACACCCCCCCCCCTCTTAGTTGTCTTATGTGTTAGAATATTCAATAATTGGTATTAGAGCTTTAGTTCCTTGCAAAATACCTTAATCGCTTGAGGAGATCCTGATGATGCACAAATTCACAATCCCTATGTTTGATGGATTTGACTATGCTTTCTGGAAAGTGAAGATTCAAGGTTACCTAATTTCTCTTGGTTATGAAGTATTGGAGTCTATTACAAAGAAGTATATTAAACTGTAGACTGGGGTGAACACTCCAAATGAGATCAAGAATTTTGAAAACAATGAAATGACAAGCTTTTCTATTTGTAGTGCTCTTTCTAAGACTATATTAACAAAGGTTATATTTTTGAATTTTTCTTATGAAGTTTGGGATAATTTAGAAAAGGCTTATGTGTTGGTAACAACAATGAAGAAAACTGAGAAGGGGGGTGAATTGGTTTTTATCAGATTAAACAGTTTAAGAACAATCTTAGATTTGATCAACTGCAACAAGAATAAAGATGAACATAATAACAAAAAAAATAACACAAAGATTTTGACATGGAAAACCTAGTTAAGGGAAAAACCATGATAGGAATCTACCCACAATAAGATGATACTCTGTAGTAATATGTGTAAATATTAAAATGGGGAATGCACATGCATTAAAGAATACTTCCTAGATCTCACTTCTCAAAATACAATAACTCAAAAGGATACAAACCTCAGGGAAGGTTCACTACCTTACAATGATATTCAAACTAGAATCTAGTTAAGATGAACTGAAAGAATAGTATCTCCTAATGCCTAATGATAGTTTTGGTTAAGCACAATTGTCTGCCGTACAACACTCTTTGCTCAATACACCACACCAAAAGATGAATTCTCTTATTCACACACACATCTCTCCCTGATAACGCAGACACAACATCGACACATAAATTACATGAATATAACACCTATTTGTACAAATAATCAACCTTGAATACAAGGTCAGCTCAAACTTCTACACCTAATTAAAAAATTGCATCACATGATACATAAATAAACCACCAAACTAATACAATAGAATATTAAACATAACATGGACCCAAATAAAATCCTCAAACATGCAACACCACCAAAAATATCGCCAAGATCAATCACAACATGCTACACCACCAAAAATACCACATAACACAGAGAATATCACCGGACCCATAAGATCTTCAATAACACACACAATAATCAATGAGGACCACCAAAATAAACTGGACATGGTTAGGAAACACTAACAAGCATGTTAAAACCATCTGCAATAAATGCATCAACACCACTTATTCAAATCTTCATCGATCAACACACTAACATTCAAGAACACTCAACAATAGCAACTTGGACATGAAAGATAACTTTCAGAGCACCAAATCACAAACCATCTGAAATGAAGATACACATGAACATCCCAAACATTCTCCCAAATTTGCAACCAAAGATATGATCATACAAGAACACAATGGATAAAATACTGCAACACTGAACACAGGAATATGTTGACATCAATAAAGAATGAAGTATCTCTAGTTGATTAAAGATAAAAAATAGATAAATTGACCTAATCAACTCACTGCAATCATCGGATCACCAAAACTAAAAAACACAAATATGTTGGCATCAATGACAACAACGTATCCTAGCAAAAACAATATCAAACAATATCCCCCTTTGGCATTGACGACAACATATAAATGTGAAAAACAATCAATGTAAAGGAATACATCATCAACAAACTCCCCTTAAGATCATGCAAACAAATCTCCAAAGATAAGAAAGTTTTTCAAATGCTTCTCTCCCACTTTGACAATAATTCCAAAGACAAAATACAGTTCTTTCTTCTATCCTACAAATACTAAACCACACACTGACTACTCTGGTTGAGTAGAAGAACCAACTCATTAGTCTAAATAAGAAGATAAGACTATGAAGTCTATCAGATTGGTGCATCTCAATGCATATAGCTCTCATCAGCAGGGGCAAAGACCCCTAACATGTCTCTCAAATATACAAATGTATCTGCAGGCAAAGATTTAGTGAAAATATCTGCAATCTGATCCTTTGTAGATATATACTCCAACTTGACTTCTTCATCATTGAATTTCTTCCTCAAGAAGTGAGACTTGATTGATATATGCTTTGTTTTAGAATGCAGTATCGAATTCTTGTAAATATTAATAGCACTTGAATTGTCATAGTATATAATAGTAGGTTCATCATACATAACTCTAACGTCCTTCAACATCTACTTCATCCAAACTACATGAGTACAGTTGCTAGCAAAAACAATGTATTCAACTTTAGTAGTAGATAGAGATATAACATCTTGTTTCTTACTCGCCCATGAAACCAACTTCTTCCCCAAAAAGAAAGCTCCACTGGTAGTATTCTTCTGATCATCAATACCACCTATCCAGTCAACATTAGTATAAGCACGCAACATAAAATCATCATTCTTTGGATACCACAAACAATAGTCAACTATCCCCTTCAAGTATCTAAAAGTCCTCTTCATAGAAGTAACATCTCTCTTTATGATTAGCCTAAAAGCTATCACAAAGACAAACAACATGCATAATGTCTAGTCTAGTCTGAGTCAAGTACAACAATCCAGCAACCATAGATATATAAAAAGTCTGATTAACTTTATGAGATCCACCATTCTTAAACAACTTGCATCCAGTCACCATAGGAGTTCTAACAAGTTTAGAATCATCTAACCCAAACTTTTTCAACAATTCCTTCACATACTTAGATTGAGAGATGTAAATACCTTTACCAATTTGTGTAATCTACAATCCTAAGAAGAATTTCATCTGACCTATCATAAACATCTCAAATTATTTTTGTATATCATTAGCAAACTTCATACTCAAGTCATCATCTCCACCAAAAATAATGTCATCAACAAACACTTCAACATTCAAAATTTTATCATTATCAACCTTAAAGTATAAATTAATATCAACAATACCTTTACGAAATCCCAACATCATCAAATACCTATCCAATCTAGCATACCAAGGTCAAGGGGCTTGCTTCAGTTGATACAGTACTTTCTTCAATTTTCATACCATGTCTCCTTCATCTGATAATGAAAATCCTTCCAGTTTCTCAATGTAGACTTCCTCTTCCAAATCACCATTAAAAAAGCCTCACTTGACATCCATCTGATATACCTTGAAATTCTTGTAAGAAGCATATGCAAGTAGCAGTCTAACAACTTCAATTATAGCTACTGGAGAAAAAGTATCCTCATAATCAATACCTTCCATCTGAGAACATCCCTTACATAATAATCTTGCTTTGTTTCTAACCACTTCACTAGCCTCATTCTGTTTATTTCGGAACACCCATTTAGTTTCAATCACATTCTCATCTTTAAGTCTCGAAACAAGCTCCCATGTGTTATTTTTCTCAATCTGATTCAACTCTTCTTCCATTTATTTTATCCAATTCTCATCTTTACATGCTTCTACAACATCTTTAGGTTCAATCTTTGAAATCAAACATATCTCTTCAGCAACAATAGTTCTCCTAGTCATCACACCTTTGTCTTTATCACCAATAATCTAATTTTATAAATGATTTAATCTCACATACCTCAGAGTCTTCTGATTGTTCTGATTCTCAGGTTCTTGAACTTCTTCACTGATAGCAGCAATATCCAAATTAATTGTCTCTACTGAAGAATTCTGCTTTAAGATCTTAGTTTTCACAAGCTTTGAAACATCTTGATCATCAAACTCATATCTACATGCTCTGATCTGATTTCCATGATATTCATCAACCTTTGCATTTTCACTTTCCACTATCTTCTTTAATCTCTTATTATAACAACGGTAGCCCTTTTTCTTAGTACAATATCCCAAAAAGACTCATTCATCACATCTTACATCAAACTTCCTTATATCCTGATCTCTTTTGATATAGCATTGTCTTCCAAAAACTCTGAGATATCTAACTATAGGAATATGACCAAACAATAGCTCATAAGGAATCTTACTAGAATCACCTTTTATATGCACCTGATTGAATGTATAAATAACAACTCTAACAATTTCTCTCTAAAAGGTTTGTGCAAAATTTCATTCAATCAACATAGTCTTAGCAGCATCCAAAATATTTATGTTCTTTCTTTCAACAACTCCATTCTACTGAGGGGTTTTAGGAGTAGATAATTATCTTATAATTCCATTCCTCACAGAATGCATCAAACTCACTAGATGTGAATTCTCCTCCTTTGCCAGATCTTAGGCACTTCAGTTTCAACCCTATCTTAGTCTCCACCTTAGCTTTGAATATCTTGAATTTCTCCAATTCTTCTGATTTCTCCCTTAGAAAGGTGACACACATCATTCTAGAATATTCATCAATCAACAACACAAAATACATGTCACCTTGCATTCTTCTTACTCTTGTACGACCACATAATTCAGTATGCACAATATCTAACAATCCATTAGATGTATACAACTTACTTTTGAATAAATCTCTTATTTGCGTTCCCAACTGAATTTGTTTACATACATGATTAGAAGGCTTCACAATATTAGGAAAATCTCTAACAGCTTGAGTAGAACTTATCCTTATCATGCAGTCAAAATTAACATGAGACATCCTTCTATGCCACAACCAACTTTCATCAATCTGAGCAGTCAAACAATTTTTCTCACCAACATTCAAGTGAAAGATATTACCTTTAGTCTTAGTCCCTGATTCAATCTCTATTTCAAAGGTTAGTGAAAACCGATTCACCCCCCCCCTCTTAGTTTCCCTTCCTTGTTGTTGACAACATAGGGCTTATCATGCTTCTCATATCTAACATTCTTATCATATCTATCATATTTATCATACTTATCATACCTTGACATTCTCTAAGGACACCTAGAGGCAAAATGTCCTATCTTATTACAAGAGAAACATTTCAAGGTAACCTTCTATCATACTTACCATCTCCCTTTGGAAATCTCCAAGCAATAAGTGCTTCAAGCTCATCCAACTCCCTTTCCTATTCTTTCATCTCTCTCATCTCTCTCTCATATCATACTTTTGTTTCCTAGATAGAGAGGATTTAAATGTGGTCTTAGATTTACCATGTGAACCTTGCCAACCAATATGTCTCTTGTCACAGTAGTCACACTTTAGATCTCATCAATAAAAACTAATTTAGGCTTGTAAGCAGGAGGCAAGGATCTCATCACCTTAGAAATAATATCATCTTCTTCAAAAGTTCCACTAACACATCTGATGTTCATAACAAGTTCATTCACCTTAGCCATAAAGGATGTTATGTTCTCATCTTCTCCCATCTTCAATGTCTCATACTTTCATTTAAAGCTCTACAACTTAGCAACTTTAACTTGTGCATCTCCTTCATACAAGGTCTCTAATTTTTTATAGATCCCATGTACAGTCTGCAATCCCATCATATGAGTCATCTCTTAATTGGTCAAGGCACTCTGCAATGCTTCCTTATCTCTTATGTTATGTTCAACATCCTTGATCTCATCAGTAGTAACCGAACCATTCTGAGGGACATTGTAGACATTCTTTGTAATATTCTAATAATAAATTCCAAGACACTTCAAATGAACTTTCATCTGATCCTTCCATGAAGTGTAATCATTTCCATCAAATCTCAGACTCTCTTTATTGAACACATAAGTTTCCATCCCAAATCTCCTCAAGTGGTCAAGCTTCTTCTGGAGGATCTAGCTCTGATACTAATTCTTGGCAACAACAATGAAGAAAATTGAGGGGGGGGAGGGGGGGTGAATTAGTTTTCACCGAATTAAGCAATTTAAGGACAATATCAAATATGATCAACTACAACAAGAATAAAGATGAAAATAATAAAAAAACACATAACACCAAGATTTTGATGTGGAAAACCCGATTAAGGGGAAAACCAGAGTGGGAATCTACCCATAATAAGATGATACTTTATAGTAGTATGTATAAATATTACAATGGGGAATGCACATACATTTAGGAACACGTCCTAGAGTTCACTGCTCAAAATACAATGACTCAAAAGGCTAAAATCTTCAGGGAAGGTTTACTATCTTACAATGATATTTAGACTACAATCTGATTAAGATGAATTGAAATATTAGCATCTCCTTATGCTTGATGACAGTTCTAGTTAAGCATAATTGTCTACCTTGCAACACTCTCTACTCAATACACCACACTGAAAGATGAATTTTCTTATTCGTATATACATTGATCTCTGATAATGCAGACACAAATTACATTAATATAGCACCTATTTATACAAATCATCAACCTTGACTACAAGGTTGGCTCAACCCTCAACACCTAATTACAAAGTTACATCACATGATACATAAATCAACCACCAGACTAATATATTACCATAGTCAACATATCATGGACCCAAGTCAAATCCTCAAACACCAGCACCACCAAAAATCTTTCCAAGACCAACCACAACATGCTACACCATCAAAAATACTACATAACATGAAGAATATCACCAAACCCATAAGATTTTCAATAACACACACAATGATCAATGTGCACCACCAAAACAAATAGAAAACAATAATGAAACACCAACAAGAACATTAAAACCATCCATAATAGCTAGACTAATACCACTTAATCAAATCTTCATCTATCAACACACTAACATTGAAGAACACTCAACAACAACAACTCAGACAAGAAAGGTAACTTGCAGAGCACCAAATAATGAATAATATGAAATGAAGATACACATGAACATCTCAAAAATTATCCCAAATCCACAACCAAATATATGATCATACCGAAACACAATGGATCAAACACTGCAACACTAAACACTGAAAACACCAATCTTCGTACCGGAATCCACAAATCGATCAAGTCACCACATAGCATCATGAAATCAATAAAGAATGAATTATCTCTAGTTGATTCAACATAACAAGCATATAAACTAGCCAGATCAACTCACTGCATCCACTAGATCACCAAACCCAAAACACAAGAATATGTTGACATCAATGACAACAACATATCCTTATAGCAGCAACTATATTTAACATTATGAAGGAGATCATACTATTTAAGAAACTGAGTTATGGAATGCTAAAAATGAATATGAATGCATGTAGATGGATGAAGAAGACAATATAACTAGCTACCTGTAGAAGATAGATGATGTTCTAAATGATATCAGAGGTCTTGGAGGTAACTTACCGAAAGATGAGGTTGTGAAAAAGGCACTCAAAACTCTTACTAAACCCCATAGCTTTAAAGTTTCAGCAATAGAAGAATCACAAAATTAGAATAAGTACACTAAAGAATACTTGTATGGCTCCTTACTTTCTTTTGAGATGAGATAATTTGGTACTACTAGTGCAAGAACAAAGACAACATTCAAGGCTAATAGATCATTGAAAGATGAAGAATCTGATGAAGAGAACTTTGATGAAATTGAAATGAACTTTGTGAGAGAGATGAAAAAAAGGAACCAAAAAGTACAAAGCTAAATTGCCCTTTAAATGTTCTAGTTGTGGAAATATAGGTCATTATACTTCTAGATGTCCTGACAAAATTGTAAATCAAAAGAATAAGTAATTCAAAGGAAAATTCAATAAGAAGGCTTCTTATATTAAAGAAGATGCAAATGTGTCTAATGGTGAATCTGATTATAAAAGAGATAGTGATTGTTTGTTCTTGGCAGTAAAGGAAGAATCCTGTTCTGCTAACTCTATTAACATTGTGAAATAAAAAACTCTAAAAGATGCTGAAATAGAAGGTACTATTGTATTTTTTTTTCATTCTAGAAGAGATAAAGATGAATGGATTATTGATAGTGAATGTTAAAATCATATGATTGGTGATAAGAGTAAGTTTTTAAATATTGAAAAAATTGATGGAGGAGTTGTTAGAATTAGAGATGATCAAATAGCTAGGATATTTGGAATTAGTTTAATTAGCTTTGATGGCATACATAATACTGACAATGTTTTCTATGTTAAATTCTTGAATCATAACCTTTTGAGTGTTGGTTAAATGTGTGGAAATGGATATAATATTGTTTTTTAAAATGATAGATGTGAGATCAGAAAAAGGACCAGAACCTTGATTGTAGTAGCAAAGAGGATAGATGGAAATGTATATCAGTTGAAGTCTATTGGTGAAAATCACTGAAAGTTGGCTATGGCATTGAAGGATGTGTCACATTAACTTTGATAATTTGGTGAGGATTAGTAAAATTAAAGCTATGAGAGACTTTCCTAAGATCACAAAGCCTGCTAATGCTATTTGCAAAGAATGTCAAGTTAGAAAACAAACAAGGAGAACTTTCAAGATCAAGGAACAATATTCTATTAGGCTATTGGAGTTAGTGCACACTGATCTTTGTGTACCAACCAAAACTACAAATCAAAAAGGTGATAGGTATTTCATGCTCTTAATTGATGATTACTCTAGAATGACTTGGGTTACTTTCTTAAGAGAAAAGTTTGAAGCTCTAGAAAAGTTTAAGAAATTTAAAGTCATGGTTGAAAATGAGATAGATAGAAAAATAAAATTCTCGAGGTCTAACAAAGGTGGAGAGTTTACTTCTAATGAATTCAATGCCTTTTGTGAGAATCATGGGATAATAAGATACTTGTCTTCTCCTAGGACACCACAACAAAATGGTGTAGTTGAAATGATGAATAGAACAATTCAAGAGGCTAGAACAATGATGAATGAATCAAGATTACCAAAAATCTAATGGAAGGAAGAAATACGCACTTCAGTGTATACTCTTAATAGAGTATAGATTAGAAGGAATCATGGGAAGACATTGTATGAAATTTGGTATGGAAGGAATTTGGTTGTGAAGTATTTCAGAGAGTTTGTAATTAAATGCTATATTAGGAGGAATGAAGAAAATTTGGGAAAGTTTGACACAAGAGTTGATGAAGGTATTTTTCTTGGCTATTCTACTAAAAGAAAAGCTTACAAATGTTATATTAAAAGACTAATAATAATTGTTGAAAGCACAAATATAAAATTTGATGAAGACACTTCAAAGAATATAGTTGTAGAGATGGGACATGAATCTAATGAGTCTCTTAGAAAAGATAAAGAAGAAAAGGTTGAAGAAGTAGAGGTACAAGATGATAAGGAAGATTCTCCAAATTGCTCTTAAGACTCATATTTACAAAAGAAACATTCAGAGAAATGGATTATTGGAAAAATAAATAGAGGTGTTATCACTAGAAGTAAAGCTACTAAAGAACAGGCAAACTTATTCTTAATTTCAAAAATATAATAAAAAATAGTAAAGGATTCTTATAGTGATTAGCATTAGATGAAAGCTATGCAATAAGAATTGGAACAAATTGAAAAGAATCAGACTTGGGAACTTGTACCAAGATTGGCTAACAAGAATTAGATAGGAACTAAATAGGTATTTTGGAAAAAAATAGATGAGGATGGTCACATAGTGATAAACAAGGAAAGACTTATATGTAAAGGATATTCATAGGTTAAGGAATATATTTTGAGGAGACTTATGCTCCTGTAGCAAGAATGGAAGTTATCAGAATTTGTTTGGCCTTTGTGGTACACAAGGATCTCAAGGTATATCACATGGATGCAAAGTTTATATTTCTAAATGGAGAATTGAAAGAGGATGCATATATAGAATAACAAGAAGGATTGAATCTATCGGATACTCTGGATACTGTCTATAAATTGAAGAAGGTTTTGTATGGACTAAAGAAAGCTCCAAGAGCTTGGTATGCAAGGCTTGACAGGTATTTTCTAAAGAAAGGGTTTCAAAAAGGTACTAGTGTTACTAATCTCCATTTTAAGGTTGTAGAAAATGACATCTTTATTGTAGTTGTTTATATGGATGATATAATCTTTGAAGGAATGATGGTATGTGAATTTTTTTTTTATGAGATAGTTTGAAATGTCTATGATTGGGGAGATGAATTTCTTTCTTAGTTCACAAGTTAATCAGAAGGAGGATGGTATATTTATTTCACAATCTAAGTATGTTAAAGAAATGTTCAAGAAGTTTGGAATGGAGAATGATAAACCTGTATGTACTCCTATGGATACTAGCTATAAGTTGAACAAAGATGTTGAATCACTGAAGACTGATCAAAGCATATATAGATCAATGATTGGAGGTTTATTGTACTTGACTACTACTAGACCAAATATCATGCATGTTGTTTGTCTTGTGGCTAGATTTCAGCAAGATCCCAGAGAGATAGATTTTGTTGTTGTGAAAAGAATTTTTAGATATTTGAAAGGAACAAAAGACTATGATATATGCTACCCTAAAAGATCTAATTTCACTCTTATTTCATATATAGATGAAGATTGGGCTGGTTGTGTGGATGATAGGAAAATTACTAGTGAGGGTGCATTTTTCCTTGGAGTTCGGTTGGTTGCTTGGTCAAGTAAAAAACAAGACTCGATATCTCTATCTATTGTTGAAGCTGAGTATATTGTTGTCACTACTTGTTGTACCCAGGTATTATGGATGAAAGAAACTTTGAAGGACATTGGAATATTGTTTCATGAACCTATTTCTATCTTTTGTGACAATACTAGTGCAATAAACATTTTTAAGAATCCAATACTACATTCAAGAAAAATAAAATATTTCAATTCAGTACCACTTCTTGAGGGAGAAAGTTTTGGAGAATGAAGTAAAACTTGATTATGTTCCTACAAAGGAACAAATTGCTAATATATTTATTAAAGCAATTGCTAAAGATACATTTGAATCTATCTAGGAGAAATTGGGGGTTGTTTCCCCTCCTTTTTTGAACTAAATGCTTATAAATATGCATTAGTCTAGTGAGCTTCATGGATACTATTTGTGTGCGGTGAAAATGAAATGATAAAAATATTATAAAACCAACAAAGATCCAACCACATAAAACCCTAGTTCTATAATTAAGATCTGCCATACACCAATGAAGAACCTAAAACAAGCAAAAATAAATAAATGAAAGATTATACCATTCACATGCTTAGTAGGGTTTGATATCCATTGTTTCCTATCTCCATTGATCTTGCTTGATATAGTTTCTCTCAAATTTATATTGAGCATAAGAGCTCAACAAATAATAGATTATGGTTGTGTAGATGCTTGATTGATTAATCACATGAAAGATTGATTGATTGCATATGAAGTCATTAGGGTTAATAAGGATGAAAGGATCCTATTATATAGAGAGTACCTTAGAAATGGAGGGATAGAATTAAGAGGTGAAAGGATAAATAGTTAGATATGATTAAATGGTAGGTATTCTTAGGGTTTCAAGAAGATCCGAAGCAAATATGAACTAACAATTATATGCAGATGTAAATACAAAAGGTAAAGGAATTAATGTGGTTCACCCAGAATGGGTTACGTCCACCATACACAACTGTCCAATCTTTCTTATTATCCAGCAAAAATAGTACATCAACATCACCATGCCTTAAGTATCCTAGCCACTTATAACATGCATTTTTAGGGCACCAAACAAAGTTGGCCTTTTTAGGGTTTTATTACAATGTTGATTTTCATCAACAAAAACATCCAAAAAAAATTTCCTCGGGGGCTACCATCCCCGAACCCTCGCTGCAGGCTACCACCCGCGTTCTCAGGGCCGACCTAGCCCCAGACCCTAGGGAGGATACGTGCTGAGTGTACAGTACTTTTCTGATCAGTCACCACATATCAACAATCTCCCACTTGGAGACTAATACTAGATGACACCATTGTACTTGCAGCATCCGTTGGATAAAACACTTGGACTTGACTGCTATAAATTCCACAATTATCAATCAAGAAGACCAACAAAAACTAATGAAGAAATTAGTTTCTCCTATGGAACTACCTTCATGAACATATCGACAGGATTCTAACTTATGTGAATCTTCTCAAGCCATAACTGACCCTCCTCCAAAACAGTCTGGATGAAGTGGTACCTGAGCTAAATGTGCTTTGTCCTTGAATGAAAAGTAGAGTTCTTTGCAAGATGAATGGCACTCTGGCTATTAGTAAACAATGGGCGATCCTCCTGTGTCTAACCCAATTCCTCCGAAAAACATTGTAACCAAATCATCTCCTTGCTGGCTTCTGTAGTAGCAACATACTCAGCTTCAGTGGTTGAAAGTACAACAACCTTTTGTAGCCTAGAAATCCAACTAACTACAGTTCCCCCTATAGTAAAAACATACCGTATAGTACTCCATGAATCAATATCACCAGCTAGATTAGAGTCAACAAATCCACTCAAAGTAGCATTAGATCCTTTGAAACATAATGCCTTCGTAGTAGTTCCTTTCAAGTACTGAAGAATCCATTTCACAACATTCCAATGTTCCATACCCAAATTACTCATAAACCTTCTCACAACTCCCACTACATGTGCAATATCTGGCCTTGTGCATACCATTGCATACATCAGACTACCAATAGTTGATGAATACGGGATGTTAGACATTTTATTTACCTCTTCCTATGCCTTTGGGCACATCTCCTTAGTCAATTTGAAATGACTAGCCAAAGGTGTACTAACTGCTTTTGCATCCTACATGTTAAATCTTTTCAACACCTTCTTTACATACTCACTTTGGGACAAATTCAAGGTTCTATTTTTCCTATCCTGTGTAATGCTCATACCTTGAATTTGCTTAGTTGTACCCAAATCCTTCATAGCAAATGACCTAGCTATTTTTTGTTTAAGATTATTTATATGTTGCATGTTAGACCCAACAACAAGCATGCCATCAACATAAAGCAACAGGATAATATAACTGCCATTATCCAATCTCTTAAAATATACACAATGATCAGAATGACATCTATGATAACCGTGTTCAGCCATGAAACTATCAAATTTTAAATACCATTGTCGGGGTGCTTGCTTTAGGCTATACAAACTTTTCTTCAACCTACACACCAAGTTCTCCTTACCTTTGACCTCATATCCCTGTGGTTGAAACATGTAAATTTCCTCCTCCAAATCTCCATGGAGAAAAGTTATTTTGACATCTAATTGTTCAAGATGTAAATCATCTGTAGCCACAAGACTGAGTATAGTTCTAATTGAAGTCATTTTTATAACTAGAGAAAATAGTTCATCGTAATCTATACCCTTTTTCTGTGCAAAACCTTTTACCACAAGTCTGGCCTTATATCTTTTCTGACCTCCTTCCTCCTCCTTCAGCCTATAAACCCATTTGTTAGGCAAAGCTATTTTTTCTACAGGTAAAGGGACTAAGTCCCAAGTCTTATTTTTCATCAAGGAGTCCATCTCCTCTTTCATGCCTTGCTCCCACTGTTGTTTGGCATCCACCTACAATGCTTCTTCATATTCTTTTGGTTCACCAAAATTAGTTAATAAAATAGAATACAAAGAAGGAGAAAATCTTTGAGGGGGTCTACTTAACCTTGTAGAACGTCTAACACTTGCAGGAGTTTGTGGAACAATCTATTGTTTCTGAGCATCAGATACCTATGGCATTTCATTTTTAGGAATCTCATCCAACACCACATATTCTTGTTTGTCCTATTCATGCTTCTTTGCCTGCATCTGTTCTTTATACATGACCTTCTCATTGAATATAACATCTCTACTTCTAATTATTTTCTTATTTTCAAAATCCCATAACTGATAGCCATATTCATCTATCCCATATCCAATGAAGGCACATTTCTAAGATTTAGCATCAAGCTTGGTTCTGTTTTCTTTATCAACATGGACAAAAGCTTCACAACCAAAGGTTTTCAGAAAGGAATAATTTACTTTTTTTCCAGTCCATGCCTCCTCTAGAATACCACCATCCAAAGGGGTAGAAGGTCCTCTATTTATCAAATAGATAGCAGTATGTATAGCATCTGCCCAAAAATGTAAGGGCAATCCAGCATGCAATCTCATGCTCCTCGCGCATTCCATGATAGTCCTATTCATTCTCTCTGACACACCATTTTTCTATGGAGTTCCTGGAACTGACTTCTGGTTTTGAATCCCATTTAAGGAGCAGTAATCTTCAAATTCTTTGCTACAATACCTACCTCCATTATCTGATCTGAGACACTTCAACTTTTTTCCTGTCTCATTCTCAACCAAAGCTTTTCATTTCTTAAAAGTTTCAAAAACATATGATTTTTGTTTTAGGAAATATACCCTTGTTTTTCTAGTTGATTCATCAATAAAAATAACATAATAACAAGAGCCACCAAGAGATGATACCCGAGCCGGTCCCCATACATCTAAATGCACAAGCTCTAACTTCTTACTCTTCTTCTCTTTCCCAACCTTGATAAATCTGACTCTTTTCTATTTACCATAAACACATTTTTCATGGAATTCTAAATCAATCTTCTTTATTCCTAAAAATAGATTTTTTGAGTGAATGATTGTCATCCCTTTCTCACTCATATGCCCAAGCTTATGGTGCCACATTATCGAATCTGTTCTTGCAACATCTATTGTTGTTGTCCCTGCAGTAACTTTATCTTTAGCAGCTAAGGTAGAGTAAGTGTTACCAGTACACAGATATAATGTTCCTACCTTTGCACCTTTAGCTACTACTAGTGATCCTTTAGTGACCTTCCAAATACTGTCTGAGAAGGTAAATATGCAACCTTCACTACCTAGTTGCCCTATAAAAATTAAATTTCTTCTTAAATTAGGAACGTCTTACCTCCTGCAGAAACCAGTCGTTTCCATTCTGTAACTTGATCTTTATCTTTCCTTTTCCAACAATTTGATAGGGCTCATCATCACTCAAATATACTTGTCCAAAATCACCTTGAACATAATCTAGAAAATATTTTCTATGGGGTGTAGCATGAAATGAAGCCCTAGAATCTATTACCCAAGAATCATTAACGTTATCCAAACATAAGATTAAAGCATCTTGTAAAGTATTACTTGCAATATTAGCTTCCTTACTATCATTTTCATTTTTCTCTCCTCCTTTGTTTTTCTGAGACCAACTGTCTTTCTTTAGATGACTAGGCTTTCCACAGTACCAACAATATTTCTTTCCTCTAGATTGAGAGCATCCTTTCTTTGACTTCCCTCATGACTTCTCATTCCCAGAGCCTTTTCCTCTTTCCTTTGATCTTCCTATGTTCTCGACATTCAAAACACTACTTGATGATGTTGAAGTCTCACCTGTGCTTTTCCTTTGCATTTCCTCACTTAGGATAACACCAACAATATCATCAAATATCAAAGTATTTTTACGAGAGATAGAGTTACTTACAGCCATAACCAAGCTATTCCAGCTTTCTGGCAAAGAACATAAAATCAAGAGATCCCTAACCTCTTCTGCAAAGGTAATTTTTACCGAAGACAATTGACTGGTAATTGTATTAAATTCATTTAAGTGCTCCGCTATAGATCCTCCCTCACTCATTTTCAAATTAAACAAACGCTTCATAAGAAATACCTTATTCAAAGCCGAGGGTTTCTCATACAACCTAGCCAATGTAGCCATCAAATCTACAATCATTTTTTCTTCTGTTATATTGAATGCTATAGATGATGCAAGGCACAATCGAATGGATCCCAGTGCCTTTCTATTTAAAAAGTCCCACTCTTCATCTGACATTGTGGTCGCTTTCTTTGCCTTTCCTTCCAACGGCTGCCACAAATCCTTTTGATACAGGTAATCCTCCATATGCATTTTTCATAACTAATAATTCTAGTTGTTAAACTTTTTGACCTTGAATTTGGAATCCTCCATTTCTCCCACTCAAATATGAGAGTCCTGCCAATTTACAAAAAACGTTGCTTTGATACCAATTGTTAGGGTTTCAAGCATATCCGAAGAAAATATGAACTAACAATTATATGCAGATTTAAATATAAAAGATAAAGGAATAAAACAAGACACTATAACATAGAGATTTAACGTGGTTCACCTAGAATGGGTTATGTCCACCATACATAGCCGTCCAATCTTTCTTATTATCCAGCAAAAATAGTACATCAACATCACCATGCCTTAAGCATCCCAGCCACTTATAACATGTGTTTTAAGGGCACTAAACAAAGTACTTTAATTAATATCCACATATCAACAGGTATATGAAATAATAAAATATTAAAAAGGCAATTAAAGAAAAATTAAGAGATGGATGACGTATCATGGAGGGAAAAAGATAATGAATTAATTAAATAAGTAAAGATTTATTTAATTAATAGAAGAAGTGGAGACAATTAAATAAATAAAATATTTATTTAATTTAGGGAAAAGATAATTTAGATAAATAAAAATATTTATTTAATTAGGCTAGGCCAATTTTAGGTCTCTACATTTTGTCCCTCTTTGAGATAATTCAACTTGTCACATTGGCTCAAAGAGATTAAGATTAACTAATACAACATTTTCCCCATGTTAGGAAGACAACATGCCTCCTTGAGAGATTGAGTGATTTTTTTTTTAAAACATCATAGACAATCTCTCGAAAAGAAAGAATGGATAGAAGGGATAAGGATAAGATGACAGGGTCAAGTGGGTGAAAACTAGACTAAAAAAGGATCAACAGGTAGGAAAAGGCATTAAGAGGCTAGCACAACCAATTAGAGTTCCATAACCTATATATAGAAGCCATGGGAAGAAAAATCCTAATTTACATCCACAAAATTTGAGAGATTAGAGAGTAGAGCATCCAAAGATCTTAGGAGAGTAGTCAACAGTCAAGGAGTGATGGCAGTCAGACTACACCACTTTGATTGAGTCTAATAGTTTGAGTGGCTTACAGATATGGGTGAACCAGTATGCACCCCAAAATTGCTTGCCAATTTTGCATTTATTAGGCTGGAATGTAGGTTGGAATATATACATCGATGTAGGTTTAAGGGTTTTGAATGTATATTGTTGTGTTAGGGTGCATATGTAAAGTTATTATGCGTATAGGTATAGGGAGTTTGTGTATACAATTTTAATCATGTATGCGCTGACAGAATCTGCATATAGGTTTACAGTAGATATGTGTCTGCAAAGTTGTGTAAAGATGTGTACATGTTTAACCGTGTCACGTGTATGTGCAAAACCATGTGTGGGTAGGATAAAATTATGTATGTGTAGTAGAAACTTATATAGGTAGTACCTTATCATATATGTTCTTAGATAGGATAGAATCAACAATTTTGTGATAGACATATGCTATCGATTGAATAAACTATCGAGGAAATAAACTCAAATAGGTTCCCTAGATAAGAGGATAAAATTAGGGTAAGAATCAATAGTAATGTGATAAACATGCACAACCAATTGGATAAACTATCAAAGTGATTAACAGCAACAAGTTCTCCTAACGAGATGCAGGATGCTAAGAAAATCTAGGATGAGGCGTTGAATTGATAATATTCGGTGACTGCTCTAGCAAGATAGGATAGAAATTGAGTGAAATGTGATAAACATGTACATTGATAAAAATAGCTCCATGTGATAAACATAAGCACTATAGAGATAGAGCTTGATGAGCAGAACCATGTAATAAACATAAATACTGTAAGGCTAGGATAAGATAAGATAAACAACACCATGTGATAGACATAAGTACTACTAGGACTAATGTGATTGTTTTACTATTATTCGAAGAGTATCTAGCTCAATTGGAGTCACGAGAGAGATTCCCTATGACACAGAGGCCATGACCGAACATGATAGAGGATGACCATAAGGTTATAGCAGCAATGGGTTTGAAACATATTGTGTTCATGCTTGAAATTTAGGCAAACACGAGACTACTGACTGCTCTTGCAGAGAAATGGCACTCTGATACCTGCTCTTTACATTTTTTGACTATCAAGATGTTAGTAACTCTCGAGGATGTCTATAGGATATTGAGGATACCTATTTCAGGAGAGATGGTCATCTATGATCATGATGGGGATGTGGATGCTCTGTGATGATTGTTCGGCGATCTAGATCTAGTGATTAGGGGAGGATACTTGAGTTGGGAGGCCATGTACAACATTTGGCATGTGCAGATAGTAGTGATAAGAGGGATCATTAGTAGGTTTCTATGTCTATACTAGATGATGCATGGGTTGGCTACTATGTGGGGGAGGGCTTTGGAGATGCTCAATACACATCGCATGAGGTTTTCATGGGGACCATGTGTATTGGCACATCTATATCATGATTTGGATTAGTTTGTGTAAATTATTGGATGTGGCCTCAAATATGGGATTACTTTGTTAGAGGTTTGGGCTTACAAGTATATTGCAGTGACTAGACTAATGCACTTTAGATTTAGAGTACATGGATAATCATATGTGCATAGATAATCTATGATCACTTCTCAACCATAGCTAGGGAACTTTGAGTACTAGCATAGAGTTATTGATGATATTAACATTATGGTATGGTGACCATACTTGGATTGTGAGGTGTGGATAGAGGATGATACAGAGCTACCATTTTGTTTCAGGACTAGATACTAGATTGGGTGGATGCTGCAAATTTTGGACATACAAATTGTAGACAAGGTATCTTGGTAGTTTGGTAGGATCCAGCAGATGCTACAAGGGTCTAGACAATTCACTCGTGCAGTTTGAGAGTAGGGATAGTGGGGCCTAGTTCTATCATATGATATTGCAGTTACAAAGTTTTAGTCACTTGTGTCAATGCCATGAGATCTTATGAGAGATGTGGTGGATGCGGGTGTGACACCTAAGTATGATACCTATTTTAGAGAATATCCATTCCCATGTCTTATTGCACCATGAGGGGTTGTACCAGGGTTAGATGTGGATGATGAAAATGAGGATGGAAGAGGTAGATAGATGATATAGGGGAGAGGGGGAGCTAAGAGGTTGATTGAAGGAAGGGGGAGAAGAGGGGATGATGGAGGTCAAGGAGGGGATGGAGTCCAGGGAGGGGATGGATGGGATAAGGAAAGAAGACTAGCGAGGCCACTCAAAGGGATAGGGGGATAGCTAACACAAGGTGCCTTATAGTGACAGGGATAGCTATTGGATGCCCCATAGTAGCTAAGGAGGGCTAAGGAGATGGAAAAGGTTGTAGGAGGAGATGAGTGGGAGGATGAGATAGCTTCCCTTAGGGAGCTAACACAGGGACAAGCCAACAAGATAAAGGAATTGGAGAGGGAGGTGGCCATGCTAAGGAGGTAGCTACAGGAGAACAAAGATGAGAGATATAAGACAATTGAGAGGTACATAGCTATAGAGGAGATCATTAGGGTAGTGAGGGCTACATAGTAGGGTGACTCTGGATCAGGACATGCCTACTACATCAGGGCTATGGAGGAGATAGGTTACTAGAGGAATCTATATGAGGATGTAGTTCCTCTTCATCTTAGAGCAGGGAGTTATAGATAGTCCTTATGGACTACTACGATAGGGAGAGATAGGTGGAGGGATTTTAGTGGTGGAGTGATGGGGCCACCACCACCAATAGGATTAGCAGGAGGGGGACAACAAGATGATAGAAGGGTTGGGCCTTCAGGAGCTTAAGATTTATCGAGGCCTACTGGGTCCAAGGGAGGGATTTCATCATAACTCTCTTTGGTCCATTTCTATATAATTTTGTATGATGATGTAGACACCTTCAGGTGATTTTGTAGTTGTATGATTTTTGGACATCACTGTATCATGACACATTATATTTTTGATATATATGTGAGATGATCTATTTTAGTGGAAAATATATCCATATGTATGATCCTGTGTGATGCATTTATGATGTATGATTCTATATGCTTATGATTTCTATTATGTGTTGGCATTTGATTTAACCGGTAAAGACTATTAGTGATATGCAACCAGTAAATGTAATGAAGAGATTGAGATTCATGTTTGATGACTAAGTCTTGTGTTTTCATTGATGGCAATATTTTTTTTTTTATTCATCTAAGTCTTGGAAGCCAACCAGTAAGGTATAACCAGTATAGAAGATAGTTTAACAAAGAACCGGTAAATAGGTCATCAACCGGTCAACAAGAAGTTGCATTCATGCAACCAGTACAGACGATTCATGAAGAGTTGAATGATGTAGTTTTAAAGAAATGATTGAGATAGGCATTTGGAGCTATGTTCATGACCACATTGGTAGATTCAACCAGACAAGCAAGATTTGGTGTACAGAGCAAGCATTATGATGAACACTTAACCGGTAGTGATAAAGTCACTTAAATTGGTAAACCAACATAGGTTTTGTTTTATTTTTGGTTTGTTATGTCGGTGGCTGACATAAGTTCAACATGCAAAGTTAGTTTGTCTAGATTCATTGAACCTAGGAAATTATTCCAAGGTTGTAGCCTACTAAGTTGAAGTCTATAAAAAATGTGATGAATTATGAGATAAACATGCATATGTTGATGAGATCGAAGATGAATATTGAGATTCTGAATGTGCGGTGATTAGTGAAGCTCTGTATTGATGTGTTATTGAAGTTTTGATGATCTGAAGCGGATCTTATCAGACATAGAGGTGTTATATGAAGATCATTTGAAATGTTGTTTCCTAATAGTTACAACAACAAAATCTCTTAACCAGGTAGGTCCTATTGGGCCTTAATTTGTAAATCCTCTAACAGGGAAGCTCTATATTAGAGTCTTAAATTTTATTGTGAGGTTGATCCTAATAGGTCAAAGCTCTTAACATGGCTCATCATTTAAATCCCTTAACTGGGTGACTCATAATCGGGTCTGCTCCTAACATGGCATATTTGTAAGACCTTAACCAGTCAAGATTTCTATTATGTAGATAGTGAATCTTGTGGGTATTAACTCCCACTGTGGTTTTTCCCTTTTGGGTTTCCATGTATAAATCTCTTGTGTTATGTGGAATTTTTTTTATTGGGCATTATCTTATGTGGTGATATTCCTCATAGGCTTGTTAAGTTTTAAGTTGTTTAAGTTGGTGATCAGATTCATATTGTTTTTGCATGCACTGATTCACGTCCCCCTCTCAGTGCCTTATAAGTTTATCATTATGATGATACATTTTTTTCCATATGATGCTCTTATATGCTCTATGATGCAAATGTGATGTTGATAGTCCTATGATGTGATGTTATGCTTAAGCGATGCATTTTTTTAATATGTTTATGTCATGCATGATGATGATGATGTAATGTTCCTATTTATGATAATGAAAATGTTCTACACTATGATATATGATGAATGCAATATGATAATTATGTCTATATAATGTGCTAACAAGTGGTGTGTTCAGGATGTGATTCTATATGTAAATGCTCATGATATGATATATGAAATTAATATATTGATATGCAAGATCGATGCAAATATGATTTCTATATATATGATATGCATGATGTGAACTAACATGTGATAATTCAAACTACATGAAATGCCAAATTTTTTTTTTGGTGTGTCATGATACTCAGTCATATGATACTAGACTACATGAACTTGGGGAATGATGATGGAGGACATAGTAGAAAAGGGGGATGGAAAATAAAAGATATGGAGGTGAATGAGCTTCTCGTGCTATTATTATCATTGAGATTATTATAGAAAATGTACTATGGCAATCTAGATATAGGTTCAACCTAGATAGTCATTGTACAATTTGCATGTAGATTAGGCAGTCACAAACAAGGAATGCCCTAGTTCACACTAGACCCACAATGATGTCATCATCTTCTTGGATGAGCCATAGTATAACTAAGAGACAATCCACAAACAACAAATAGGTGAACATACCTCATCCTTGCCTTTCTAGTCGAAGACATTATAGAGATAAATTCTCTAGTCAGAGACATCCTGGAAAAGCTAAAAGACATGTCACCACAAAAGATCAAATCAAAAGAAAATTAAAGACTTGACACCAATGCAAATCAAAAACCCTCAAGTTATAAGTGTATCTTTCCACATATGTTAGCATGTTTGATCTGGTCGCAATATTGTCATCCTAATAAAGGATAGATAATGCTGAAAAACCCTATTATAGTCAAAGTTTGCTAAAAGATTGATTTGTTGAAAGCTCACTACAACTTGTGTCTCATATGAAATTGACTTACTCTATGAAATTGATTATTTATTGTGGAGAAGAGATAAAACTTCATCGCAAATTGGCAATGCAAGTGATCTTTTATTGTGGATTGTGCATGGAAAGAAGGAAGGAACAAAAAAATGATGCTCCTCAAAACATGCGATGTCAAGGTTCCACTTCCATCACTAGGTTTAGGATCTACCCCCAGTTATAAATAGGACTTGATTTATTATGGGTGAAACAAAAGAGTGGAAATGGTTTATTATGGATGGTTAAACAATATTAGGTAGATCAATAACAAGCAATGATGGGAATGGGCAAGTTTATTATGGAATGATAGGTTGTGAGTGTGTGCAAAAGTGAAAAGGGCAAAACTAAATACTAGAGGGAGGACAAAAATTCTCTACACATTACATGCATAACTCAGTTTTCACCATGGTACTTGCCCAAGGAACCATTGAAGTGGTTTTCACCATTAGATGAATTAATTTCTTGTCTCTTTTATATTTTTTAATTTCTTTTTGTGTGACAAGGTGCCTGTTTGCCAATTTTCACCAAAATGATGATTTTTTATTTTATTTTATTTTTTTGCATTTTGATATTTTTGTTTGATTTTTTGTATTTTTTTGTATTCTTGACTACTCTAATACATTTGGCCTAAAATTCTGATGGAGGTTTCTGACAGAGAAGGTATATTGTGATCAAATTTGATTTTTTTTTGAAAAAATGCCTGAGTTCATCGGAATTCTGATGATAATTCAACATTTGGTTTCGATGGAGAAGGAATTGGCAATGACATTTGTGTTTTTTTAGAAAAAGTGCCTGCGTTCGTCAAAATTCTGATGACTACGAGCATTACTTAAAAAGAAAAAAAAGACCAAGTCATTTCATAAATCTCACCTCTGCCATTACAAAATCTTGCCTCTTTGTCTCACCTCTGCCATTACAAAATACCAGCTATCCTAGCTATACTACTATGGCCCGATTGGGATGAATTCGATCGATATGCTGATGCACTCAACTGAACAAAGAGATCAAGTCAGGCACTCTTTCTTGTATGAAAAGGGATAGGTCATTTATGTGCTGATTGGATGACTGTGGGACAAAGAGATCGGATCAGGTCATTTATGCGCTCGATCAATTGGGAAGAAATAAAAAATCTAATTCACACGACATCAGGGCTTGACCTCCTAATTGCAATCACCACTCGGATGTCTGAAGGAGATATCTTCTTGTCATAATGCATTGCATTCATTGCCCATATCTTACTTCTGGATGGATGCTTCGACACTACAACGGAATAAACCAAATCGAGTCAAATGGTTGGTTCTCGGTAGGACCTTTATGCCACAAATGCTCCAACCACGGAATGAAGTGGTTCCTCCCATGGCGATTCGAGAAGTTATTGTTGGGCCATCCCCCAATGAACACAAAGGAGGGAGGTGGACATAGGTTCCCTATGCCAGTTTAATCACTACAGGAATGTGTTTGTCAGGGCGGCCATTTCAATTATCATCGTTTCACTCTAAATTGGGAATAACAAGATCCAGTTGAAGAAAAAAGGTAGGGTATAATCAGCAAATTCATTGTTATACATATTCAAATATTTAGATTCAAAGTTTATTATAGATTTATCATATTAATTGCTAATAACAGAGATGGTGAGAGGTTTCTGTAATATGATATGATCGATTTAAAAGAAGAATTTCTTACAAGACCTAAACTATTGAACAATCCTACAATCATGTATTAATTAAACACTACATTTTAAATAATGAACAATATAGTTAGCCTGAAACATATTAACACTACTTTCCTTATTTAAAATATATCCTAATTAAGGAGAGGGATGACCTAAACCTGCGTGATCGAGTGCCATTATGTAAAATATATCCTAATTATTGATACTGGTATATATGGTTGTGATAAAAAATCCCTGCTGCAGAACTGTGAGAGCACTCTGTACTGATCAAGTGCTATTTTTTGTCTATGTTTTGGAAGGGAGCATAAGTATACCATTAGGAAGGTGTTATAAAATGGAAGCTGAGAAGTATAAGGTTATGAGGTGTGGGTTAAGATAAGATAGGGAGGTAAGTGATGAAGGATGTAATAGTGAAAGAGTAAGTTAGGATATGTTAGGGGTTTGGAAGGTAGAAAAGTGAATGGGGGGAGATAAAAGGATGTGAAAGATGGAATGGGGTTAGGTAGGTGAAGTAAAAGTAAGTGTGTATGAGGTTAAGGTTTAGGATAGGATGTAGGAAAGTGGAGGAGGTTAAGATAGGGGATATGAAAGGTAGATGGAAGGTAATAATGATAGAAGTGAGGTAAAGGTTATGAGGTGTGGGTTAGAAAATAGGGTGTAGGAAATGGAAGGAAGGGTCATATCACTTTGAGAGTTTTTGCCAAGATGAGTAGCCCGATTATGGACCTCAAATCTTACAAGCCATGAGGATCCACTTGTAGTAGAGGAGCATATACTTGCATCTTGGGAGCTTATTAGGAGTTCGCCTTGAATTTGGGAAATACACATAGAGGAGATAGAATATTGATCAATACACATTACCTAGTGTCATCATGCATAAATACAAGAGGTATAGACTATAGCAAGCACATATCATGAGCCAAAGGATCATATTTGAGAGTTGCTTCATCTCCAATCCTCTACATTTTTAAGATCCACAAATGGGGTTGAGGATGAGTCTTGGTTACTTGGCTTGGACTTATGCTTTGGGTTACATCTATATGTCAGAAACTTAAAGGCATAATTTTCAATGCAATTTTTGAGAGGACTTGATTCCACCTTGTGGTACTGGGAGGATAAAATGCACCAACTCACATTGGAAACCCTCTCCAAATACCATTTTGGAGTTCTTAAAAGTGTGTTCTATTTCAAAATATTTTTGACAGAGATGCATAGACAAGTTTAAAAATTTACATAATAAGGTTTCATAGTGGCTCAACATGAGAGTTAGTTTTTGGAGTTCTTGTAGTTTGTAGATTACATTCAAGACAAGTTACTTGTCAATTATTTCATTAGGGGTGGAAAGCCCAAAATTTCAGTTTTCCTACACATGGCCAATCCAAATGACTTTAGGGTTGCTATGGCAAAGTATCTTATGGAAAAGGAGGTACATGGGAGGACACAAGAGGCATGAGAGAAGTTTGTAACCTTGATGAAGGGACTAAAGTGTCCATAGGCCTCCCCATCCTTCAAAGGATAATTTAGACTTACTATGTGATTTAAAAATAAAAAGCCAATAGTATCAATATTAGGGACAAATGTCTAGAGCATAGTAGGGGCCATAGGGAGTCACATTTGACCATCATCGACACTAGGATATTTTAGGTATGAGAGACTATAGGGCTATCAAGCTAGGCCTTCTATGAATCAATAACCTTTTAGGGGAGAATCTAGTATTTTTAGTAATTAGGATCTTCTAATTATGGTGGGGCCTAGCTAACATAGGGTTATATGAGAGGCACATGTTATGTATATGTTAGTATTAGACAGAGAGTGCCCACAAGGTTTTAGAGCAGGTGGACACCATCCTAGGATGTCAAAGTAGATAGTTTATATGTGGGTCTTTACCCTCCCAACCACTCAACATATACCACCATGGGTCTTTACCCTCCCAAACACACAAAGGTCAAAGGAATATTCACTACTGCAACACTTTTTATGATAGTCTCAAGCACTTAGGAAAGTCACTCCTTTCGTGGCCATTCTTCTTCACACAACACTCTCTAACATTAATTATGATGATAGTGTAGCTCCTTAAACCTTCCACCAACACCTAACTCAATACCAAACTCTTTCCCAATCTTTCTAATGGACTAATTAACTCAACTCACTGTGAAATTGTGACGGTCAATGAAAGGTTTAGGACATTACTAATTAGGTTCTTCTAACTATTGTGGGGCCTAGCCAACATAGGGTTATATGAGACATGGGTAAGTTCAATAGTGATTTCTCCTTCAATTCTTGATGAATGCTTGATTCCCTGTTCACTTGGAATTGAATTGATTTTATAATTAAGAGATCAATTGAATTGTAGGTAAACCCCTTCAAATGACAGGGTAGGATTCCTTTTATACCTAATATATGTCTTGAAAGCATTTTATCCTGATGGATTTAAATTAAAGTACTTTCTCTTCTATCAAGTACTGGTGGAGAAAAGGTTGCACTGTATCATCCTAGGATACATATTTCTGCAGATAAAACACAAGTCAAATGTATCCTAGGTCAATGCAAAGCAACCTCTACTCCAGAGATCACCAAAAAATAGAGAAAGAACTTTAATTTAATACCATCATAAAAGTATTTAATCAAGACAGATAAATGGTATGCAACTGTATCTATTTGGAATGCATTACCCAAACATGGCAATCGATCAGTCACCTTTGAAAAGAAAGTGGTATGATGAAATATTTAGGCATAAAATAGATGAAATGCACTCCATACTACTGCTGCACAATATTTTGGTCAATGATATTTTTAAAATAGTAAAGGAAGGTGTATGGAACAACCAAATTCTTATCATTATAAACAATGAATATTTTAAGATCCTTTTATGATGTGTAAGTTGAGAATATTTTATGAAAGGTCCCTAAATGAATACACTTTAAACTGATTTTAGCAATGACTATCAAATGTAGACAAAATGAATCCTTTTTGGATTAGGATGGTACACAAAATCTACTATCAGAAGGTTTCTTTGGAAAGTATATGATTCAAAACTAAGGAAATGCAATTATTTACAAGTTTTAACCTTCTTAGATGCAAAATCCCTTATTTAGCCTCTCACAAACCCTTAAAAGTAGGGTTTCTCATATACCCTTCTTCAAAACACTATACCATCCAAATGATGATGGATTCACCTTTCATTAGAAATGATGGGTTTGTAATGCTAATTTAATGTTCTTTCATATTTTTGTATATATTCTTTATAATAGCCTATTATATTGATTTGTTCTATTATAGATAATGGTGTGGGTCAGACGGCTTTTCCGTCAGTGCATGAAAGCATTGAACGAGTTCTACTTTTAAAAATTACATTACATTTTTAATTTATTTGATTCAATGTTATTTGCAAAAAATAATTATCAATGATGTTTCCTTTCTCCAAGAATTGTCTAAGATCTTTCTGTCAGATAATATGTAACATCGAATGACTAAATATTTTCATTACAAATGCTTATTTTATTTAATTATCATCTGAGCATGAATTAAAAGTATATCTGTATGGAAGCAAAACATACAAGCTAAAGAGTCATGTGCAAGAAAATTTTGTAAAAGAAAGCAAGCACATATTATCTTGAATGACATGGAAACAAGCTCATTAGCTGCCTAGAAGAGAGCAATTGGAGAAAAGCAGAGGAAAGTGTTTAAGGGTGATAAATAGATAGAGAGTATGCAATACAAATAAACAATGTCTGGAGTGTGTGATGTGACATCTCTAATTTATGTCTGGAGGGACTAACTAGTTTTGGAGTTCCTGTGAAACCTATTGGGCCATGCTTGGAGGAAATCAATGTGTTCATGCAAGGAGCACCTTTTTTCTATTATGAGAATGATGCTTTTGCACCAAAGGATATTTGGAAGTCAATATTCAAAAATTTCTATAGTGTGGAACTAGAGTTGGCAGACTCAAAGTAATTTTCAGCTTTCAAAAGACCAAGAGGTTTTGTACACAATCTCCCAATAGAAGGGCAATTTCAAGCATTACCTCTCCCCCCATGACTATTCAGGAAGCACTTCCTCAGACAAAGGACTATTAGCCTCCATGGGATCAAAGAAAAAAATTGAAGCATAGACTCTAGACGATGTGGTGGTGTCCTTCGTGAAGAACTCTGCACTATAATTGAAAATTCACGAGGGAAACTACAAGATAGTGAAGAGAAATACAATCTTGAAAAGTGGGAAGAATGGATCTTGGTTTGGGTGGGGCCAAGTCAGGTGGCTCCTCTAGAGGTTGACAAGATAGAAATCATATTAGGATTTGAAAAAGATCACACTCATGGAACTTTGTGTGCGAGTGACCGATTGCAGTGTTTGGGTAATGCATTTCAAATAGATACAGTTGCATACCATTTATCTATCTTGATTAAAGCCTTTTATCTTGATGGCATTAAATTAAAGTACTTTCTCTTCTATCTGGTATTAGTGGAGAAGAGGTTGCTTTGCATCGACCCGACCTGCCACCTATCGACCTGACCTACCACCTATTGGCAGGTTAGGTCGATACAAAGCAACCTCTTCTCCACCAACACCAAATAGAAGGGAAAGAACTTTAATTTCATGCCATCAGGATAAAATTATTTAATCAAGATAGATAAATGGTATGCAACTATATCTATTTGGAATGCATTACCCAAACACCACAATCAATTAGTTGCACACGAAGTTCCATGAGTGTGATCTTTTTCAAATCTTAATATGATTTCTATCTCATCAACCTCTAGAGGAGCCACATGACTTGGCCCCACCCAAACCAAGATCCATTCTTCCCACTTTAGGCATCATCAAGAATACCGATGATGAGTTTTTGATGGTAAAGTTGGTCGGAAGTCCAACGTTTGGTCGTCGCAAATCTGACAATTAGCCAACGGAAATTAGGCCCAAATGTACTAGTGCTAGGATACTCTAAAAAGATATGTGCAAAACCTATGAAGGTACATTTTGTTGATAGGATCATCCAATGGTTCTCCTTCTGGTGTTGATAACTAATATGCACCTAATCCATAGACTGCTATAATGACATAAGGCCCAAGCCAATATGGTTCAAGCTTGCCCCTTTTCTCTTTGTCTTGCTGATTTTTAGGGTTTTATCTTAGGACCAAGTCACCCACCTCAAATGTGTGAGGCTTCACTCTATGATTGTATCTATGACTCATACATTGCTAATATGCCTTAAGATGCTTGAATGCAGTTTGTTGATGCTCATCTAACAATTACAAATCTTTCAAGCAGGAGACCCTACAGTCTTCATCACTAATAAGATAGCATAAGGAGACTCATAAAGAGGGTAACTCAACCTCAATGGGAATGATGACTTCAACACCATAGATAAGTGAATAGGGAGTAGCTCCAGTAGGTGTATGAACACTTGTGTAATAGGCCCATAGTGCAAGATTAAATTGGATATGACAGTTGCATCCCACACCATCAACAGTATTTTAAGGATTCTAAGAATAGGTTTGCTGGACACCTCAACTTGACCATTATCTTGAGGGTAGTATGGAGTGGAAAAGTAGTGATGGATATGGAATTGGTCACAAAGCTCATGAACATCCTAATTCTTGAAGGGACACCCATTGTTGGTGACAATGGATAGGGGAACATCGTATTAGCAAATGATATAATTGAGGATGAAAGTTGCAATCTTCTTACTGGTGACTTGGGTTAGAGGGATGACCTCAATCTACTTTGTGAAATAATTTGCAATTGTGATAATGAATTTATGGCTGTTGGAAGATAAAGGATGAATCTTCCCCATGAGATTGAGTCCCCATTGACAAAAGGGTCATCTAGTAGGGATCGATAGCAGTTTCTTTGCTAGTGCATGAATAAAGTCTCCATGAATCTGACACTACTTACATTTCCTAATAAACTGGTATGAGTCCTCCATTATAGACCGGTAATAACCAGTCTTCATAAGTTTCTTAGCTAAGGTTGGACCACTAGAGTGAGCCCCACATATAACTTCGTGGACTTCACACAATGCGATTTGAGCTTTGTCACTCTCTAAAAATCTGAGAATACCATCAAGACTCTGTCAGTACAGTGTGTAAGCTATGATGATGTAATAGGAAGATTGGCAAATAAAGATATGATGTTGGTTATTGGAAAGGTCATGTGGAAGGTTGTTATCACGGAGATGGGTGAAGGTGTGACTATACCAAGGGAAATAGGGACCAATAACACATATTAGTTTAGAAGGAGTGCTCTCATATGCAGGGACCAAAATATTATCCACCAAAAACTTACATTAGGTTTCATTTTGTGGCATGTCGATCAAGTAAGCAATGGTAGCCATGGTATCTGCAACTCGATTGTTCTCTCTTGGAATTTTCTCAAATATTATATCTGTGAAGTACTTCTTGAAATCATCGACCATTTTCTTGTAAGGCATTATTTTTTAATCTTTTGTCTAATAATCATCATTTGTTTGATGAATTACAATTTGAGAGTCCCCAAAAACATGAAGTTCTTGGATCTTCCACTAAATTGCAATTCATAGACTTATTGTTAATGCCTCATATTATGAAATATTGTTTGTAAAAGGGAAGGATATTCAATATGATTTAGGAATAGAATTCCCTTGAGGTGTGATTAAGAGTATGCCTACTCCTTCTCCATGTTGTGTATATGAACCATCAAAGTATAATTGCCAAAGTCTAGATTTTGTTACTATGAAGATGGATTCATCCATAAATCTTCATATAAGAGGAGAATCATCGATCATTGGTGCATCTACAAGCTGATCTACAATGACTTGTCCCTTAATAGATTTTCTATCCACGTAGTAAATGTCAAATTCACTTAACATCAAGACCCACTTAATTTGTCTGTCTGTGAGAGTTGCTTTATTGAGTAGGTATTTTAGTGGATCAATCCTTGCTATGAGCTTTATTTTATGACTTAGCATGTAATGACCCAATTTATGAGAAGAAAAAACCATAGCAAGACATGCACATTTGAATTATGTATAATTGAGCTCATATCCAACTAATTTGCAACTGATGTAGTAGATAGATCATTATTTTCTTCATGGTCTTGTTACATTAAGAGTGCCCCCAATGTTGTTGGTGTTGCTAATATCTATATGTGCATTGACTAAAGTCTTCCTTGTAATGACCTAAGTTGACTAATGTTCTTAGTAGGAGGCATCTCTAAAATAGCTTTGAATTTTGTTGGATCTACTTCAATACCTCGTTGTGAGACAATGTATGTTAGGATTCCCAAAGATATTGAGAGGGGGGGTGAATCAGTATCTAACTGGTTAATTGATTTTATTGACTTATTAAATGAAAAGCATTCCAAAACTGTGTACCAGTAAACCAAAATTAATGTAGTGAATAAGAAAAACAAACAGAACATGAAAGACACACCATAACACAATATTTTTAACGAGGAAACCGGTGTGGGAAAAACCTCGGTGGGATTTGTGACCCACAATATTTGCTTACTAGCCAATAAGAGAATATTATTGTTACAATAGGGGCCTACACATGTAGGAAGACCAATTTCCTAAAGCTCATTGCTTACATACAAAAGAGAAGTCTCACTGACTTACAAAAGTGGATTATGAAAATCCAATGTAATGCACTGCTACTAAAGGGCATTTGCTATGGTAGATCCAGTACCAGTTTAAGCTCTGCAACTTCCAAAACCTTATTCCAAAACTCTGCCTTAATGTTCGCACATAATATCCATCATATATCCTACATACAAATGTTCTCTAAGATCTCATACTTATATATGAGCCTTATTACAATATGACTTGTCAGAATTCAAAAAGATATTACAATTAATTATATTTTGCAATAAATAAAATCCTGTCGGCCATGGTAGCAGTAATCAATCTTTTTGGTGTCGGTGAATGTATGCCGGTGTAGAGTCTATCGGTGCCTACTAGTATCATATGATTGTTAGGTTTCCATCAATGACAACACCTTCAATCACCTACAATTTCTCATTGGAGTGTACATTTTCCAACAATCTCCCCCTTTGGCATTAATGGCAACACTCATGAGAAAAATCCAAAAAGGTTGTCCAAAAATAATGTCTTACCAAAATTGTCAAAACTATGTGCTCTGCATGTTTCCCCTGAGCTGATGATGTCTTCTGCTGATCATTTTTATCATCTCCACTACTCCCCCTTTGGCATCAATGACAAAGGTTGTCATTCAATGTCAATTGAGTGTGGTTCTTGCCTAGTTCCTTGTAATCTGTTTATTACAATCTGATAAATTTCTATTAAGGAAACATTTAGACTTTTGTAAAATCTCTCACTGTCTTTTGGTGCTGCTTCAGTTCTCTGAATTGTACCAGTGAGAAAGTGCATTTGCTCTTCTAGTGTCTTAAGTCCTGGAACAAAAGCCTCAGAAATCTCTTTTCTTAAAGAGATGAGGATATCCAGTTTATGACTTAGTCTGCATTTAAGTTCTTTTGCCTTAAACTTTATCCTTTCCTTGTCTTTCTCAAGCTTTTCTATTTTCTCTTCAATTCCTGCAATTTCTTGTTCAATTACTGATATTGAGTCTGATGAACCTATCAAATTGTCAGTAATATCATTTATTTCCTTATGGGCTATGCCGATATCTTTATCTATGTCTTTTGTGAAAATGTCTATTTTACATGTGTCTCTATACAATTTCTTGAAGTCCAAAATTTCTTTACCTAATACCGGTAATAAGGTTTCCATATGTTCCTTATTATTCTTTACTATCTGCTCAAAGAATTTTTCCTTCTCCCTATTCATTTTCTCTCTGAAGGTGTCTTCATTTATCTGATCCAGTGTTATTGAGTTGTTGGTTATATACTTAGACAATGTGTCTAATTGGCTCAAAGAATCTTTATTTTCTATGTTACACTTTGGAGCTATCATCTTCAAAATTGGTAAAGTGTCATCTATAGCCTTATAAGCTAGTGCATTACACTTTGTTATTTTCTTTATTGAATCTAATAGTACCTCTGTTACATTTGTAGGTCTAAAATCTGTCATAGATGTTCTGGATGACTGTCCAACTATCTTTGCAATCTGTAAACCACCGGTGGTTGCGATAGATTTTCTTTCCTCTTTTTCTAGAGGATCTGTTTGTGTTTGCATTTCCACTACCAAAGGATTGGGCTTGTCAGATGAAGCTGATGGTACTGTTTGTGAAGGAGCCTATTGCTCTGCCGGTTTCTCAGTGTTTTCCTCAGTATGAACTTGTTGCTCTACAGGTTTCTCAGTGTTCTCTCTTTATGGTGTCTCTGTTTGTGTCTCTAAAGATTTCACTGTAGTGTCCACTGTCGGTTTTTCTTTGTTTACCTCTATGTTGTCTACTGTTGGTGACTCAGTAGGTTTTTCAGTTCTAGTAGTTGTTGGTGGCTTAGTAGATGCATCAGTATGCACATCTGTGGTATGTGCCTTTCCAGTATTCAGGGGTTCATTTGTTCCTTCAGTTTGTTGTTGTTCCCCAATTCCAATGTTTTCAACTCCAATATTTCCTATTGGTGGCTCAGTTGCCACATCTCCCTCGTCATTTGTTTCCTTATCCACCACAATATTGACTTCCTATGTGTTAATGTTCATTGTGTATAGCACCTCAGAATCAGGATTCATATCCTCATGTGGTGTTTCCATACTCTCTGTTGTCGGTTGTGTGTCAGCAGTTTGTACCGGTGGAGTATCAGAAGGAGGTGGGGGTAGTTATCAGTTATCTTTAGGCTTGGAGATCCACCTACTTTACCTTTCCCCTTATCCTTGTCCTTTTCTTTTTGATAGACTCTGATAGTCTTTGGTCTTTTTATCTCTTCTTATTTCTCTTTTTCAACAAAGAATATATCCCACTAATCTATAGTTTCTTCTGTTATTTGATTTACTCTTCCTGCCCTTAGTGCAACATGTTGATGACCGGTTGAAAATACTATCCAGTTAGCTTCACTGATCATCTCATCAATTTCTTGTTTAGAGTTCATTGGGTGAACTGCAAGTAGCTTCTCTATTTTTATCTTTTTGTCCAATTCCACAATAGCTACCCTTCTAGCCTCTAGTCCTCTGTACAAATCATTGGGTATCTCATCCACAATTTCCATCAAAAATTTCTTATAGATGTCTAATTGTAAGATTACACTATTTTCTATGCTCTCCTTTTCATCATTTGATAGTGTGTTATATAACTTACTGATGTTTTTCAATTTCTCATCCTTAGTTATCTCATTTAGAAGTTTGTCCAAAGGTGGAATAACCTATCTTTCTTTTCTTTTCTTTGGTGTCAATTTCTTAACCAGAGGCCTAACTACCTGTTGTTTTTGTCTTGTCCTTCTAGGTGTAGGTGAGGGTACCGGTGAGGGTTTTCTTTTCCTGACTACCCTTTTAAATTCTGCTGGTATTTCACTATCAGAGGAAGTAGCAATCGGTGAAAGATGTGCTTTCAGTTGTAGTCCTTCCAATTCACTCTCCTTAATACCAGTTTTTCTCAATACATATTCTTTTATTTCTTTTGCATGCCTTGAACCTCTCCTAACTATCTGCTCAATTTTCTTAACTCTTTTCTGAGATTGAATGCCACTTTCAATTGTTTCAGCATTGCCAAATACTTTTTCTATCGATTCCTTAGGTGCTTCTAAGAGGGCTTTAGCATAGGTTTCAACTATGTTGTCATCTTTCTCATATCCCATCTCTGTAACTCAAAAAGTTCTAGGGATAATTGCCTCCATCCAAATTTCATCTTTCTTGATCACAAAGCATATCTCCTTTTGATAATTATCAACAATTGCTTGAGATAGCCTTATTCTTGTATTCAAGGTTTGAAAATATTCATTTATATTTTTCTCTCTATCATCTCCCATGTTGTTCAGTATATCAAGAAGTTGTTTTCCTACTGGGATATCAAAACCAAAGTCTTTCCTACCAATACCAGGAACTTGCTTGGTAATGTACAACATTAAACATACAAGTAGATTGCCAAATTTGAAAGTTCCTTGCTTATCACCTTTGATTTTCTTCAAGTTGTCTATCAGTTCATCTTTTAGCCACTCACATACATCAATCATAGCATTGTTATTCACCATGTCATATGCACTTTTAATACATAAACTAGAGACTGAGTTTAGTCTGTTTGCATGTGTAGCCTTATAACCAAGAATCATACTGACAAATCTAACATTGATGTCCTTCACATCATTGACTCTCAGGGATCTTTTATCAAAAGTTGTGTCGGTTAGGGTCATTACTATGTCATTTGGAACCTTTTTAGTTTTATCAGGCCTGCTACTAGTGGAAGGTAAGCCTGTCACTACCCTAACTGCCTCTTTAGTAATCTTATGGATGGAATCCAACCAAAAGAACTCTCCATGAACTCTTCTCAAGACTATCCTTATCACATCCTTAGGAAAATCAGGGATACTAATAATGTCCACAAAGCCTAGGGTTTCCACTATCTTGTGTTCTAGTAAAACATTTCCTTGTTCATCACAAATAACAGTCCTATACATGTTCATTATTTCTTTAGCTCCTAGTTCCTCAATATTGCAATGTATATACATTCTAGGATCTTCTGCATAGACTACTCCCTTAGGTATTTTCAAAAATGCTCCTAGGGTATCATCTTTCTTTGCAAATTCAGGAATAAGTTTGAACACGGGTCTAGGGTGCTTAATAACTTCAATCACTATAGGATTTGCAATGAATTCAGGTGGAGAAGAAGAAGCCATAGTTATAAATACCTTAATCTACCTTTAGGATGATTTGCTTCACTTTTCGCTATGGATGCCTTCGCTTGGGAATTTCACGCTCTCTGGAGATTTGAATGCTTGGTGAATGAAAAAAAGCCAAAACACTTTCTTTATACTGTTATTTCTTTCAACTCCCACATTTTATGCCTGTCGGTTATGTCAAAACTTAACTCATCTGCCGGTAAAGAAGTAGGTCAACTTCTCACCATCAACCGAGGGTAAACTAGCATGTTTTTCAATTTGTTGCTATACCCCCAAAGGATTATTTCTCAGTTAGATGAAGAATCTCCTACCAATGGAGTGATACTTTGTTCTATCGGTGAAGGAATAGCTTCACTAAAATTCATGTCAGAATTTTTAATCCATTGTTTTGAAAATTCTTGCTTTACCTCTTCAACCTTCTCTTTACCTTTCAAACTGGGTCCTTTGTTATTTGTCAGTGATGTCTTACTTCTACAAAATTTTGCAATATGTCCAATCTTGTTACAAGCATAGAAAGTCACATTGTTTTTTTGAATAGCTTTCCCATATCCTATGCCAGTATGTGTTCTGCATTGGTTAGATAAGTGTCCAAATCTTCCACAAATATAACATCTTACATTCATTCTGTAGTTTTCTGAATTATGACCAACTTTGTTGCATTTGGAGCATTGACCGGTGGGTGCATTATTATTTTGATAGTTTCTAGATCTACACTGATTTGTTCTATGACTGTACTTGTTACAATTAAAGCATTTTCCATTAAATTTATAAGCGTTAGGTTGTCTTACCAGTTTGTTGTGATCATGTTTGTTTGCAGTACCGGAGCTCTCACCAACTTCAAAGCCAAGGCCATTTGTATCTCTATTAGGTTTCTTATTCTTCAGCATATCATCAAGTTCTTCTAAACTTTTCTTGAATTTCTCCTTGTGTTGATTTGCAGTAGCCAATTCATTTTCCAAGAAATCTTTCTGTCTCATGAGTTTAGTTTTATCATGTTCCAAGTGTATTAGATATGTCTTTAGCATATCATTCTCATGACTAAGTCTTATATTTTCATTTGTAGCATCATTGATTCTTCTAGCCAAGTCATCTTCATTCTTCTTTCTATCTTCAATGTCTTTACAAAATCTCATGGTCATATCTTGCATCTCATTCTTCATTGTACTATTTTCTTGTCTCAGTTTGTTCACAAGGTCATTAAGAGTTTTTTTCTCATCATCATCACTCTGCATCTTCTCAAAAAGTTCTCTTCTTTTGTTCCTAGCAATAGTGATATTTTTTGAAGTCCTTGAATGATTTCCTGTGCAGCCTTCAGATCATCTTCAAGTTTTATATTCCTCAACTTTTCTGCATAATATTCAGCAAGAGATGTTTCTAGTTACTTTCTCAGATTATCCATCTGTACCAGTGTCAGAATCTTCCTCAAGTTGTTACGCTTTTGAAAATAGAGGACCAGGCTCTGATATCAATTGTTAGGATTCCCCAAGATATTGAGAGGGGGGGGTGAATCAGTATCTAACCGGTTAATTGATTTTCTTGACTTATTAAATGAAAATCATTCCAAAATTGTGTACCGGTAAACCAAAATTAATGCAGTGAATAAGAACAACAACCACAACATGATAGACACACCACAACACAATATTTTTAACGAGGAAACCTGGTGTGGGAAAAACCTCGGTGCGATTTGTGACCCACAATATTGGCTTACTGGCCAATAAGAGAATATTACTATTACAATAGGGGCCTACACATGCAGGAAGGATAACTACCTAAAGCTCACTGCTTACATACAAAAGAGAAGTCTCACTGACTTACAAAAGTAGATTATGAAAATCCAATGTCATGTACTGCTACAAAAGGGCATCTTCTATGCCAGATCCAGTACTGGTTTAAGCTCTGCAACTTCCAAAACCTTATTCCAAAACTCTACCTTAATGTTCACACATAATATCCATCATATATCCTACATACAAATGTTCTCTAAGATATCATACTTATATATGAGCCTTATTACAATATGCCTTGTCAACTTTCAAAAAGATATTACAATTAATTACATTTTGCAATAAATAAAATCCTGTCGGCCATGGCACTAGTAATCAATCTTTTCAGTGTCGGTGAACGTATGCCGATGTAGAGTCTACCCGTGTCAGTACTTGCCCATATCATATGATTGTATGGCTGACATGAATGACAATACCTTCAATCACCTACAATTTCTCATTGGAGTGTGCATTTTCCAACAATGTATCCTAGGAGTTTCCCAGAGGTCATCCCAAAGACACACTTCTTGGGACTCAATATAAATTTGTACTTTTCCAAGTGATCAAAATGTTGGCATGATTGGCATAACTAATGCAGATGAGGTGATGTAGTTAAAGTCTGATAACTGAACCAGTAGAGGATAGAAAAATATTTTTGATAAAGAGATTGAGATTTTATGATTAAATGACTTGATCAGTTATTTGTGTTGTCATTGATGGCAACTAATGATTAATGATGTTATCTGATGTTTGGTTTTTCATCTAACTAATTTATTCTACCAAAGATAGAGTTTACCGACAATATACAAAAGACTATGAAATAGGACTTTAACCGGTATATGCAGAGATGTTTTACTTGAAGCGGATGATTGGTGATAATTGGTGATTTGCGGTTTGGAATATAATATTTTATCCTAGTAATGAGTATCTGATGAGAACCATATCTTGTGATGATTATCGTAAGGCATGTTTCTAATTTTTTATGAAGTTTTGCCAGGGTTTTAGTAGGGTTTTAGAACTGGTGAAGAAATCACAAAAACGTTAATGATTTTTAGTATGGTGGTGACCGACATCAAGTCTGCATGCTGATGATAATGTGACACAAACTGCGTGAAGTGTTTGAAAGATATTTTGGTGCATTTGGAGAGCGAATTTCTTGGGAATGTGCAAAGTGCTTAGCATAATGAGCTAATGGATTGACTTTGTACTAGATCGACTTGTTGTGATGACTTATGATCATTCAACAACTACTATTGATTTGTAATTGATTGTAATGAAACATATGATGATCTGTAATGAGTTGTAAAGATCTGTGATGATCTATGATGTGATTTAGGGTTTAGTTGCCAACCTAGTGGAAAGCATTATTTATGTTGGCTTAGTTGATGTTCATTGTGTTAGTGGTCTGAGAGAAGAATGTGAAGCCATACCAGAGAAGAGTGAGATCTTCCTAAGAGTTGTAGATAGTGTAGAATAACTAGATCTAATTTAGCAAGCTGAGAAGTGCAAGTAACATATCACTTTTTCATTGTTGTTTCCTAACAGTTGCAACAGATTAAGTCCCTTAACTGAGTAGGTCCTGAAAGACCTTAATCTTGTAAATCCCCTAATAGGGTATCTCTCAAAAAGAGTGGTAAATCCTCTCACAAGATTGATCCTAACAGGTCATTAAGCTCCTAGCTGAGCTGCACATACAAATCCCTTAACCAGGTGACTCCTAATAGGGTCTGCTCCTAACAGGGTGTACTTGAAAAGAGTACAAATCTTTGTGGGTACTAACTCCCACCGTGGTTTTTCCCTATTTAGTTTTCCACATAAAAAATATTGTGTTCATGTGTAGAATGATTTTCATGTGATGTTAATTATCTATAGTTTATTCATTATTTCTGAATACATTGGTTATAGCAGTTTATCAAAGAATTATTGGTGATTATTGGTACTATTTAATGAATTGGCATATGTGGTAAATGAAGTTAGATTTGTTATAAGTCTAATTTGGGTTTAAAGTTTGAAATTGGTGTTAATACGGATTCACCGCCCCCCCTTCTCAGTATTAACTGAATCCTCATAAAATTAACAATTGGTATTAGAGATTTGGTCCTCTATGTGCAAAAAGCCTAACTACTTGAGATAAAGATTATGAGGAAGTCAAGATGATGAAGAAAGAGGGTCCTAAGTTCAACAAGGATAACTAGAAAATCTAGAAAGATAGAATGAAGATCTACATCAAAGGTCTTGGTGTACAATATTGGAAGCAAGGTGAAACAAAATATGTTGGTCCTACTACTACTCCCTTGACACCAGATGAACTCAAAGAGAAGAAAGAGAACATGCAAGCCTTAGAAGCTATTGTTAGTACTTTATCTAATTCAGAATATATTGATATTCAACGATTGGAAACTACAGGCAAGGTTTGGGAAGAGTTAGCTATAATCTATGAAGGAGATGAGCATGTACAAAGAGCCAAAGAGGAAAGCTTGAGAGGAAAGTTTGATGACATGAGAATGCTTGAAGGAGAAAATATTGCACAATATGGTTAGAGAATCAAAGAAGTTGTTGGTGGCATAAAGAGTGATGAAGCCAAAAAATATGATGACACAATAGTAAGTAAAATTCTTAGAACACTTCAACCTCGGTATGCTATAAGAGTATCTGCAATCCAAGAACTTAGATCTATTTCAAAGGATAAGGTAAATGTTGATTCATTGACTGGTAAGCTTACAACTTTTGAGTTGAATAGTTTTGACAATAGTGTGACAAAATCTACTGAATCTACCTTTAAAGCTTAGTGTGACATTTTTGAAGGAGAAATCAAAAGCATTTAGTAAATTTAAATCATTTGAATTTCTCGTTGAGAATGAAACTGGTAAGATCTTGAAGTGTTTAAGATCAGACCAGGGAGTAGAATTCACATCTGATGAATTTGTTAAATATTGTGATGAATAGGCTATCAAGAGACAAATGTCATCTTCGAGGATACCACAACAAAATCGCATAGTAGAAAGGATGAACATAACAATAGTTGAAGCTGCTAGAACCATGCTATTACAGGGTAATGTACCTAAAATGTTTTGGAGAGAATCAGTCAACACTGTTGTATACACTTTAAATCGGGTACTAGTAAAAAGAGGTAACAACAAAACACCCTATGAGCTATGGTATGGAAAAACTCCTTGTGTAAGTTATTTCAACAATTTTGGGAGTCAATGTTTTATTAAGAAAGATATTCACACTAAGAAATTTGATGCAAAATCTGATGAGGGAAACTTTCTTGGTTACTCTACTAAGAGTAAGGCATATAAATGGTACAATAACAAAACTAAGAAGATTATTGAAAGTTCTAATGTGGAGGTAGATGATCTCTCTAGAAAGTGAGAAGGTACCAACAAATATGAGCCTAAAAAAGATGATGAGAAACTTGTGATTATTGAACCAGAAGCACAAAACAATGAAGAACCAGAAAATGGAGAATTAGGTGCTCAACTGGTAAGTGATTACATCAATGAAGAAAGTGGAGAACAAGAAGTAGAAGATATAGGACCAGTACCAGTATTGGCTAGGTATGTCATATTAACCATTCATTGTTAGACAGTTCAAATAACAAGAAGACAACTAAGAGGGGGTGAATTAGTTGTCATAGATTACTATAAAAAATTTAGAAATTAAAGCTTGAATACCAGAATAGCAGTTAAACCAATTAAGCATGAAAAATAATTACAAAATAAATACCATCCACATGACACCAAGATTTATACGTGGAAAACCCGGTAAAAGGAAAAACCACGGTGGGAATCCTACCCGCAATCAAATAATACTTCTGTAGCAAGTATGTGAATTACAATTGAGGGGCTTGCACTTGCAGGAAGGCCAACAGCCTAGAGCACACTGGTCATCACAAAAGGAGTCTCACTGACTACATAGAAATCTAGACTACAATCCGAAAGAAGGAATGAACTGCAAAGATAGTATCTCTTATGCCTGAGTATAGTTTTGGTTAAGCTCAATACCAGATGACTAAATCATCTTACATAAACCCAATTAGATATCCAATGATCGACCAAATATTCTTCTTGGATGATATTACATTATTCGCACATTACATATCCATATTGCATTCCTTGACCTTATGCCTATCATGATCTACAATGAGATCTTACATCATATATATACAAACCCTCAACCATAAATAGTCAGGTCGGCCACCAGAAAATAAACCAATTACATAATTACAAAACATGTAAACCTTAGACTAAACAAATAATATCCAATACATAAGACATCCCAGAAACACATCGAGAGGTCCAATCCACACATTACATTAAGTTGGTCCATAACCTAGATCAACCGGGACCTAATATAAGTCCACATGCTAAAGCAATGATCCCCATCCACCAATTCTCGAACATGATCACCAACAACATCTTGAACCTCCACTAGAAGTTGCACCAACACTACTTATGCATATCATCAAAGATCTTCATCAAAATCTCTACCGATGAAACCCTCGCCAGTACCACAAGCCAAGATTCCAAGCAAACAGGATAGCATTCGATCACTAAAACAAAAACAACTTACTGAATATGAACATGAGTATCATGAATAAACCAAATCATACCGGAGCCTACCAGATCATGCCAGATCCAAACCAACCAAAAACTACTCAACCTACTAAGACTAGAAGGGTGTCGGGAAAGCATCCAAATAGCCAATGTTGACATCAATGACAAAAAATCGATGCAAAACATAATCAATTCCTCCAAATATCCAACAATCTCCCCTTTTGGCATTGATGGAAACACTAGATGTGAAAAACATCTAAGTACCAAGAAATGCCAAACAAGTCTCCCCCAATGGAAGACAACCAACAATCTCCCACTCAAAGATATAGCAATGAATTTCTTAAACAAAGACTAAAATCCCCCTGTGAATGATATCTATGTAAAGCTTTGAATTATACATATATCTCTCCCCCTAATGTATACAACTACTTAATTTTATTTTTTTCACATCAATATCTCTCCCTCTTTGACATAAATGCCAAAAATCTAAGAAAAATATCAAAGTAAAAACATAAACCACTGAATCACAAAGCTAACTACTCCCCCTGAGCAGTGGCATCCCCACATCAATGCTGGAATGAATGATATCTCTGATAATGCATACCGGACTGATGCTAAAAAGAATCAACCAGTTCTCTGTCAGAGGGGTAGAATCCCCTAACCTGTCTCTTAAGTACTCAAATGGATCTTTAGGCAAAGGTTTAGTGAAAATATCTGCAATATGCTCTTTGTTGTTCACATAAACCAATCTGACTTCATTTTCTTCCACCTTGTCCTTCAAAAATTTATACTTGATAGATATGTGCTTTGTCTTAGAATGAAATACTGGATTATTTGATATGTCCATAGCAGTAGAGTTATCACAGTGAATAACTACTAGTCCAGTGCAATGCACTTTGATATCCTTCAACATTTGCTTCATCCATAAAACCTGTGTACAGTTAGTAGCAGCAACAATATACTCAACTTCAATAGTAGATAAAGAATTACATGATTGTTTCTTCCTGATCCATGAAACCAACTTCTTTCCATGAAAGAAAGCTCCACCAAAAGTACTTTTCCGATCATCAACATCTCCAGCCCAATCATCATCTGTATATACACATAAAGTAAAGTCATCATCCTTAGGGTGCCTCAAGCCATATTCTAATGTACCTTGTAAGTATCTAAAACTCCTTTTCACTGCACTCTCATGATTTTCTCTATGATCACTTTGAAATCTAGATGCAATACAAAGAACATTCATTATGTCAGGCCTAGTCAGAGTCAAATAAAGAAGACCTCCAATCATAGATTTGTATCTTGTAGGATTTATCGGCACAAAAACATCTTTCCTTGTCAATTTATCACTAGTAATCATAGGAGTGCTTACCGGTTTAGAATCTCCCATACCAAATTTCTTCAACAATTCTCTAGCATACTTAGTTTGATAGATGAAAATACCTTTGTCAGTTTGAGTAATTTGCAAACCTAAGAAAAATTTCATTTCCCTAATCATAGACATTTCAAATTCATTCTCCATATTCTTAGAAAATTCCATCCACAACTTATCTTCACCTCCAAAAATAATGTCATCAACAAATACTTCAATAATCAGTATTGTTGGCCATTTGGTGGAATTGTTTATGTGTTGCATTGATGTTTTGTCATTGATGTCAACACTAGCTGGTTGGATGCTTTACCGACACCCTTCTAGGCCCCATAGGTTGAGTAGTTTTTGGTTATCTTGGATCTGGCATGATCCAGTAGAATTCAGTATAATCTGGTGATGGAATTGGCTTGTTCATGATACTCATACTCATATTTGGCTAGTTGGTTTCAGTCTAGTGATTGGATGCTATCCTGCTTACTTAGAAGATTGGTTTTTGGTTCTGGTGAGGGTTTCACCGACAGAGCTATTGGTGGAGATCTTTGATGCATTACATAATTGGTTTTGGTGAAGCTTCTGATGGAGTTTTAGGATGTTGTTGGTGATCATGTTTGAGACTTGGTGTTTGGAGATCATTGTTGAAGCATGTGGACCTATACTTGGTCCCAGTTGATCTAGGTTATGGACCAACATTGATGTAACATGTGGATAGGACCTATTGTTGTATTTCCAAGATGTCTTATGTGTGTATATTATTTGTTTTGATCTTAGGCCGACATGGTTTGTAATTATGTAATTGGTTTATTATCTGGTGGTTGACCTGATTGTTAATGGTCAAGGGTTTGTATAAATTAGATGTAAGATCTCATTGTAGATCATCATGGTTATTGTAAGAGGTCATGATCAAGAAATGCAATGTGTGAATAATGTAATATCACTTAGGCAGAGGAGTTGGTCAATCATTGGAGATCAAATTAGGTTTGTGGAAGAGGATTTAGTCCTCCGATATTGAGCTTAACCGAAACTATACTCTAGCATAGGAGATGCTATCTTTTGTAGTTCAACACTTCTTTGGATTGTAGTCTGGACTTGTATGTAGTCAGTGGGACTCCTTTTGTGATGAGAAATGTTCTCTAGGCTATTGGCCTTACTGCAAGTGTAGGCCTCTTCATTGTAATTCACATACTTACTACAGAAGTATTATTTGACTGTGGGTAGGCTTCCCACCGTGGTTTTTCCCCTTATCGAGTTTTCCACATACAAATCTTGGTGTTGTGTGGATGGGTTTTATTATGTGATTATTGTTTATGCTTAACTGGATTAACTACTATTCCAGTATTATTGTTTTGGGTTCTGATATTAAAGTTTAAATTGCTAATGTTTTTGGTAATCTATGACAATTGATTCACACCCCCCGCAGTTGTCTTCGGGTTATCTTAATCATCTAACAATTGGTATCAGAGCTTTGGTCCTCTCTGTAGAAAGCTTAACCACTTGAGGAAGATCCTATGGTGACTAATAGTTCAAGTTCATCTAGTTCTTCTGAAGTTATCTTTCAAAGGGATATACCGAGGCTTGAAGGAACAAATTTTATAATATGGAAGATTCAGATGGAGACTCATCTAAGATGTCTTGGCAAGGAGATTTGGGAGATCAAATAGAGTGGTGTCACACCCTTTAATCCAGGATCTGGCAATCCTCCTCTGATAAACCTAGACAAGGAGCTTGACAATGATTGTAGAGAAAGAGAAGCCCTCTTGTGTGCACTTTCTGATCAGCAAATAATGGGATTAATAGACAAATCATCTGGAAAGGCTATATGGGATAAGTTGCAGACTCTTAATGAAGGTGACCCTGTAGTGAAGATTGCTAAACTTGATGGTTACCAGGTGAGATATGAAAACTTGAAGATGGAAGAAGATGAAAGGATTACTGCATTCATGGAAAGAGTAAATGAGATTGATATGGGAATTCAATGTTGTGGTGGAACTTTCAGAAAAAATGAAATTGTTTCTAAAGTCTTGAAAGCCATACCACCGGCTTACAAAATGAAGGCTAGTGCTATCAATGAGTTGAGAATAATGGCTAATACATCTGTCAATAGAGATACTTTGGTGGGGAAACTATCTTCTTTTGAGCTTGAGGAATTTGGATCTTCTAGAGTTGTGCAGACTGAACCTGCTTTTCATGCATCTACATCTACAACCGGTAAGCAAGACTGGAAAGATTTATATGCAAAAGAATTAGAATATATGAAGAGAGAAGATGAAGAGTTTGAGAAACTTGAAGCACTATTTGCTAGAAGAGTACCAAAATGACCTATAGGAAGTAATTATGAAGGAAAAGAACCTTTAAAATGTTTTGCATGTAATAAGATTGGTCATTTTGCATCTAGATGTCCTGAAAGGAATTCAAGATTTGAAGAAAGAGTTAAAATATCATTTAATCGTAACCCTGGATATCAGAACAAGTATATATTCAATAAAATCAAAGACAAATCATGCTACATAGTGGATGAGGAAGGCATTATTGATTTAGATGATGAGCTGATAAAAGACTGTGCTAGTGGATTCGGCAATGGGAAGGAATGGGTATTCTTGGCCATCAAGGAAGATGATCTGACACTAGAAGAGAATTTACCTGAGGAGATGACACTTTCTACTAAAATTGAGGACAAGGGTGAATGGGTAATTGATAGTGGTTGTTCACATCATATGACTGGAGATAAAGGGAAGTTTCTGTCTTTGGAAGAATTTGATGGTGGACTAGTTAGATTTGGAGATGACAAGGCATGCATGATCAAAGGAAAAGGAACTATATCATTGGATGGTAAGAAAAATAATGACAATGTTTATTATGTTGAAGGTTTGAAGCATAATATTTTAAGTGTAGGACAATTGGTAGATAAGGGATTTCAACTATAGTTCAAGGATGAAAAATGCAAAATCAGTAACAGATCTAGCTTGGAGATTGCTACCGGTACACAAACAAAAGGTAACATATTTCATTTGAACTCTGGTGAGAAAACATGTTTGATTACACAGATTGATGAGAGTTGGCTATGGCATAAAAGGTGGTGTCATGTGAATTTTGATTGCATTGTGAAGATCAATTCAACTAAGGTTGTTAGAGATATACCTAAGACTATGAAGCCTTATAATTTGGTATGTAAAGAATGTCAAATGGGTAAACAGGTCAAAACCTCTTTTAGGAGTATACAAGGTAAATCGAATGATGTTCTTGATCTTATTCATACTAATTTGTGTGGCCCTTCTAGAGCTAAAAGTTTTCATGGTGATAGATATTTCATGCTAATCATTGATTACTATTCTAGAATGATGTGGGTTACTTTTTTGAGAGAAAAATCTGAAGCATTTGAAAAGTTTAAAATCTTTAAGGCTAAAGTGGAAACTGAGATAGGATTGAAGATTAAATGTTTGAGATCAGATCATGGTGGAGAATTCACATCTGGTGAGTTTAATAACTTTTATGACAAGCATGGTATAAGAAGACAATTTTTTGCTCCCCAGAAACCTCAGCAGAATGGAGTTGTGGAAAGGAAAAACATAATTATCTTGGATGCTGCTAGAACAATGAAGATGGAAGCTAATCTACCTCATAGCTACTAGAGAGAAGTAGTTTGTACAATGGTTTACACCTTGAATAAAGTACATATCAAAGGAGAAACCAATAAGACACCTTATGAATTATGGTTTGGCAAGACACCTATAGTTAAGTATTTCATAATTTTTAGTAGTAAATGTTATATTAGGAGAGATGATACTATTGGGAAATTTGATCCTAGAAATGATGAAGGCATATTTCTTGGTTATTCTAATGAAAGAAAATAATATAGATGTTATAATTGTTAGGATTCCCACAGATACTGAGAGGAGGGGGTGAATCAGTATCTAACTGGTATATTAAATTTCTTAACTTAAAACATGTAGAGCATATTAATACTGTGTACCGGTAAGCAGAAAGCAATGCAATAAACAGAGATAAAAATAACCACATGAAAAACACACCATAACACAAGGATTTAATGAGGAAACCCGGTGTGGGAAAAACCTCGGTGGGATTTGTGACCCACAATATTCACTTACTGGCCAATAAGAGAATATTACTACTACAAGAGGGGCCTGCACATGCAGGAAGGCCAACTGCCTAGAGCTCACTGGTCAAGTACAAAATAGGAAGTCTCACTGACTTACAAAATGGATTGTATAAATCTAATGTCTATTGCTTCAAAATAGCATCTATAATGTCAGATCTAGTACCAATTTCTGCTCTACTTCTTACATAAACCCTTAACCTATAATTCACATAATAGGTCTGCCTTATTTCACCTAATTACATTCCTCTTTCTTACTTACAAATGTTCTACAATGATCTCTCTTATATAAGAGTCATTTTACAACTTGCCAAGTTGGCTTACAATGATTTTACAAATAATAAACAAAATATATTACAACAAAAATCCTGTCGGCCTTTGTGCCAGTATGCTACCTTTCACTGTTAGTGTCAGTGATTTGAGTGCTAGTGTAGAGTCTGATCTTGCTAGTGTCAGTGTAGAGTCTGATCTTGCTAGTGTCGGTGAACTACCTTGCCAGTGTCATAGGATTGTAAGGTTGCCGTCAATGAGAAAACCTTCAATCACCTACAATGTCTCATTGGAGTGTGCATATGCCAACAATCTCCCCCTAAGGCATTGATGGCAACACTCATGAGAAAATTTCAAAAGTGTATCCAAAACTTGTAATCAAAAAATGTGTACCAAAAATATATGAGCTCCCCCTGAGTAGATAAGTCTTTTGCAGATTATTTTCTCATACTACTACTCCCCCTTTGGCATCAATGACAAAGGTTGTCAAGGTGTCAAAAGAGTTGTAGTTTTTCTATCTCAACCTTGTAACTAGGTGGTTACAATTTGAAAAAGATCCGCCAAAACCAAATTTATGCTTTCCATAAACTTCTTACTGTCTTTTATTGCTGCCTCTTTTCTTTGAACTGTACCTGTGAGGTGTTGCATATGCTCTACCAGTGTTTTCTATCCTTGTACTAATGCCTCAGATATTTCCTTTCTCAAGGATGCTAGATAGTCCAGTCTTGGACTCAGTCTTAGTCTCAGATTTTTAGCCTTGTTTATTATTCTCTCCTTTTCTCTTTCTAGCTTCAGTAGTTCTACCTCAAAACTAGTTATCTTTTGCTCAAAAACTGATAATGTATCAGGTGAATTAACAAAATTGTCAGCAAGTTTATTAATTTCTTCTTGTGCCTTTCTCATTTTCTTATCTATGTCCACTGTCAAAAAGTTTGTCTTGCAAGTATCTTTGTACAGAGTTTTACATCCTTCAATATGTTGCATAGTTCCAATAGAAGTGTGTCAAATTCCCTAGTACACTTCTTTATTTGATTCTCAAAGAATTTTTGTTTTTCAATTTCCAACCTGTCTTTGAATGCTTGTTCCTTTATTTGTTCAACTATCACTATGTTGTCAGTAATATACTTCGACAAAGTGTCAAGTTGACTCAAAGAATCCTTATTATCTATGTTGCATTTTGGAGCTATCATCTTCAAAATTGGGATTGTGTCATCTATAGCTTTATAAGCTTGTGAACTACAATCAGTTATTTTCTTCAAAGAATCTAAAAGAACTTCAGTTACATTGGTTGATTTATAACCTGTTGAGGAGGAACCAACATTCTAAATTCTGCTAGTGGAGGAATTAACCATGCTTGTAGTGGCCTCTGGTAGGTCAGTCTGTGTTTCCATTTCCTTAAGCAAGGGTTTATGTTTCTCTCCTGTTGCCGGTGGCACTGTTTCCACATGAACCTGTTCTTGTTCCTTTTTCCAGAGCTTGTTGCTTTGCTTGTTTCTCTATCTGTTTCCCTGTGCTATCATCTGTCAGTTTACCTTCAATGTTAACAATGTTGTCAGCTACTGGTGGCTCACTAGCCATGTCAGTTTTACTAGTTGTGTCCTTGTCTATCACAAGGTTGACCTTTTGAGTATCAACATCCACTTTGTATAGTACCTTAGGATTAGGATTAGTATCCTCTTGTGATACATCCATACTTTCATCTGTTGGTTGGTCTTCTGTTGTTGTTACCGGTGGAGTAATCAGAGGCGGTGGGGGTAAGTTATCTTTTATTTTGATACTAGGAAGTCCACCAACCTTTCCTTTACCCTTATCTTTGTCCTTCTAATAGACTTTGATAGGCTTGGGGTTCCTGTATTCTTCCTGTTTTTCCTTCTCGACAAGGAATATATCCCATCCATTTTTTGTTTCTTCTATTACCTCATTTACTCTTCCTACCATTAGTGCAATATGTTGGTGTGCAGTAGAGAATACTGACTGGTTGGCCTTGGCAATCAGATCATCTATTTCTTTTGGAGAGTTGACTAGGTAGACAACAAGTAATTTTTCAATTTTGATTTTCTTGTCAAGTTCTACAACAAATTGTCTTCTTTCTTCCAGTCTCTTGAATAATTCATCTGGTAATTCATCTACAACCTACACTAAAAACTTCTTATAGATATCTAGGTGTAAAATGACATTGTTTTCAACTTTCTCTTTCTCATCTGCTGATAGTGTATCATATAATTTTTCTATGTTTTTGAGATTTCCTTCTTCTATGATTTCATCCATTAGTTTGTCAATTGGAGAAATTTTTTGTTAGGTCCTTTTCTTCTTAGGTGTTAGCTTTTTCTTTGGGGTTTCCTTCTTTATCGGAGACCTCACTGCCTGTTGTTTTTTTCTAGTTCTTCTAGGTGAGGGTGTGGATGCCAGTGAAGGTTGTCTTTTCCTTACAACTCTTTTAAATTCAGCTGACTTGTCACTCTCTGAAGAATTTGCTACTGGTAGCAGGTGATTTTCTGGTTGTTGTTCCTGTAACTCATCTTCGATGATACCGGTTTGTTTCAGTGCATCTTCTTTTATTGCCTTAGCCTTCCTTGAACCTCTTCTCATAGTTGCTTCTTTTTTCTTTACTCTCTTCTTAGATTGAATTTGGATTTCAATGGTATCAGCACTACCAAATACTTCTTCCTTAGGTTCATTTGGTGCTTCCTGAAGAGCTTTAGCATATGTTTCAATGATGTGGTCATCAATCTCATAGCCCATTTCAGTAACCCAAATTGTTCTTAGGATAACTGCTTCCATCCAGATTTCATCCTTTTTAATTATCAAACATATATCATCCTTGTATTTGTTAACAATTTCATGTGATAGTCTGATTCTTTTATTCATTCTGGCCTTTAGTGCTTGAAAATACTCATCAATATTCTTTTCCTTGTTTTCACCCATATTGTTGAATAAGTCTGATAATTGTTTTCCTACCAGTATGTCAAATCCAAGATTCTTGTTGCCTATACCAGGCACCTGTTTGGTTATATGTAGCATTAAGCATACAAGTAAATTACCAAATCTAAAAGTTCCTTTCTTATCCTTCTTGATCTTCCCTAAGTTTTCAATCAATTCATCCTTTAGCCATTCACATACATCAATTTTCACATTTTCTTTTACCATATCATGTGCACTTTTTATGCATAAACTGGAAACTAAGTTAAGTCTGTTTGCATGTGTTGCTTTGTATCCTAAAATCATGCTAACAAATCTTACATTTATATCAGTCACATCATTAACCCTTAGAGACCTTTTGTTGGATGTTGTACCAGTTAGGTTCATTACCAGGTCATTTGAGACCTTCTTTGTTTTGTTTGGTTTGGTCGGCTACCGGTGGAGGGTAACCCTGTTATAACTTTCACTACTTCTTTGGTAATTTTATGGATTGAATCTAACCAAAAGAATACACCATGTACTCTACTCAATACTATCCTAATAACTTCCTTGGAGAAATCTAGAATGCTGAGAATTTCTGTGAATCCTAGGGTTTCAATAATTTGGTGTTCAGGTTTTACTCTACCGGAATCATCACAGATAACAGATTTGTACATGTCCTTGATTTCTTCATCTCCCAATTCTTCTATATGGCAATGGATATAGATTCTAGGGTCTTTTGCATAAACAACTCCTTTGGGAATTTGGAAAAAAGCACGTACATTGTCATCCTTTTTGGCTATCTCGGGAACTAGCTAAAATACGGGCCTAGCTCGTTTGATTACCTCGACTACAGTGGGGTTTTCTATGAATTCAAGTGCAGAGGAGGATGCCATGATTATAAATACCATTTTCTACCTTTGGAAGGATTGATTGCTGAAATGTCTTTCCTCTTTGCTCGAAATGCCTTAGCTCTAGAGATTTCGTGCTCTTCAAATATTTGAATGCTCGGTGAAGTGAAATGGAGCCAAAAACATTAATTTATAATGTCAATTTTGCCAACTACCACATTTAATGCTTGTCAGTTAAGTAATCACTTAACATATCTATCGGTATAGAAGTAAATTCAACTTCTTACCATCAACCAAGGGAATAATAGCATATGTCTCATTGATTGCCAAACCCTCAAGGAAATTTCTTCAATTTGATGAAGAGACTCCTACCAGTGGAGGAGTATTCCTATCCACATTCATTTCTGATTTCCTGATCCATTGTTTTGAAAATTCCTTCTTAACTTCTTCAACTTTTTCTTTTCTTTTAAACTAGGACCTTTGTTGTCTGTCGGTGATCCTTTACTTCTACAAAATTTAGCAATATGCCCAATCTTGTTAAATGCATAGCAAGTCACATTATTCTTCTGAATAGCTTTCCCATAACCTATGCCAGTTTGTGTTCTGCTTTGATTAGATAGGTGTCCAAATATTCCACAAACATAACATCTCACATTCATTCTACAATTCTTAGAGTTATGACCAACTTTGTTGCATTTTGAATATTGACCGGTGGGGGTGTTGATATTCTAATAATTTCTAGATCTACATTGATTTTCTCTATGACCATACTTGTTACAGTTAAAGCATTTTCCATTAAAGTTATAAGTAGTAGGTTGTCTTATCGGTTTTCTATGATCCTGTGTGTTTGCAATACTAGAGCTTTCACCAACTTCAAAGCCAATTCCACAAGTGTCACCTTTCGGTTTTTGATTCTTCAGCAAGTTACCAAGTTCTTCTGAGCTTTTCTTGAATTTCTATTTATGTTGATTTGCAGTATCTAGTTCTCTTTCTAAGACTTCTTTCTGTCTCATCAGTTCATTTGAGTCATTTTGAGTGTGCATCATATCTATCTTCAACAAATCATTTTCATAGTTGAGTCTTGTGTTTTCATTTGTAGCATCACTTAGTCTTCTAGTCAAATCTTCTTCATTCTTCTTTCTATCTTCAATTTCTTTACAAAATCTCATAGTCATATCCTGCATCTCATTCTTTGTTGTCATGTTCTCTTGTTTCAGCTTGTTTATCATATAATTAAGAGTTTCTTTTTCATCATTCTCATTTTGCATCTTTTCACAAAGTTCTCTTCTCTTGTTTCTTGAAATAGTAAGATTTTCTTGAAGTGCCTGAATAATATCCTAAGCAGCCTTTAGATCATCTTCAAGTTTGATATTTTTCAATTTTTCTACATCATAGTCTGAGAGAGCTCCTTCAAGTTGCTTCATTAAGTTTTCCATCTCTACCGGTGTCAAGATCTTCCTCAAGCTATTAGGCTTTTGAAAATAGAGGACCAAACTCTGATACCAATTGTTAGGATTCCCACAGATACTGAGAGGGGGGGTGAATCAGTATCTAACTGGTATATTACTTTTCTTAACTTAAAACATGTAGAGCATATTAATACTGTGTACTGGTAAGCAGAAAGCAATGCAATAAACAAAGATAAAAATAACCACATGAAAAACACACCATAACACAAGGATTTAACGAGGAAACCCGGTGTGGGAAAAGCCTTAGTGGGATTTGTGACCCACAATATTCACTTACTCGCCAATAAGAGAATATTACTGCTACAAGAGGGGCCTACACATGCAGGAAGGCCAACTGCCTAGAGCTCACTACTCAAATACAAAATAGGAAGTCTCACTGACTTACAAAATGGATTGTTTAAATCCAATGTCTTGTACTGCTTCAAAATAGCATCTATAATGCCAGATCCAATACTAGTTTTTGATCAGCTTCTTACATAAACCCTTAACCTATAATTCACATAATAGGTTTGCCTTATTTCACCTAATTACATTCCTCTTTCTTACTTACAAATGTTCTACAATGATCTCTCTTATATAAGAGTCATTTTACAACTTGCCAAGTTGGCTTACAATGATTTTACAAATAATAAACAAAATATATTACAACAAAAATCTTGTCGGCCTCTTTGCCGGTGATCTGAGTGCCAGTGTAGAGTCTGATCTTGCTAGTGTTGGTGACCTAAGTACCAGTGAACTACCTTGTTAGTGTCATAGGATTGTAAGGTTGCCATCAATGACAAAAGATTCAATCACATACAATGTCTCATTGGAGTGTGCATATGCCAACAATAACAAGAGATTGCAGAGAATAGTGGAGAGTTATAATATTGAGCAACTTGATGGTTTTTCACTATCAGATGATACTAATATGCTTTGCAGGTTAAGGAAAGCTTTATATGGATTGAAACAAGCACCTATAGCTTGGTATGCAAGGTTGGATAAATATATTTTGAAGCTTGATTTTACTAAGGGAAGTGTTGACAGTAATTTATATTATAAATTACTGATGATGATATACTAATTGTTGAAGACAAATTATGCATAGAATTTTCTAAAAATATGGAGAAAGAATTTGAGATGTCTATGATTGGTGAGATGAAATTTTTTTTCAGGTTTGTAGATTACTCAAATTGACAAAGGTATTTTTATTCTATCAAACTAAATATGTTAAGGAATTGTTGAAGAAATTTGGTGTGGGAGATTCTAAACTGGTAAATACATCTATGGTTACAAGTGAGAAATTGACAAGGAAAGATGTTTCTGCACTGATAAATCCTACAAGATACAAATATATGATTGGAGGTCTACTTTATTTGACTCAGACTAGGCCTGACATTATGAATGTTGTTTGTATTGTTTCAATATTTCAGACTGATCCTAGAGAAAATTATGAGATGGCGGTGAAAAGGATTTTTAGATATTTGCAAAGTACATCAAAATATGGCTTATAGTATCCTAGGAATGATAAATTTACTTTATGTGCATATACAAATGCTGATTGGGCTGGAGATGTTGATGACCGAAAAAGTACTTCTGGTGGAGCTTTCTTTCTTGGAAAGAAGTTGGTTTCATGGATCAACAAGAAACAGTCATGTACTTCTTTATCTACTGTTGAAGCTAAGTATGTTGCTTCTTCTACTAATTGTACACAAGTTTTATGGATGAAGCAAATGTTGAAGGATATAAAGGTGGGTTGTGATGCATCAGCAGTTATTCACTATGATAACTCTACTACTATTGATATATTAAAGAATCGGGTATTTCATTCTAAGACAAAGCACATATCTATCAAGTATAACTTTTTGAAGGAGAAGGTGGAAGCAAATGAAGTTAAACTAGTTTATGTGAATACTAAATAACATATTATAGATATTTTCACTATACTTTTATCCAAGGAATCATTTGAGTACCTAAGAGACATATTGGGGGTTTCTGCCCCTCCAACAGAGACTTGATTCATGCCATTTGACATCAGTCCGACATGCATTATCAAATATACTGTTCATTTTGGTACTCATGTGGGATGCTACTGCTCAAGGGGAGTAGTCAGCTTTAAGATTTAGAGGCTTATGCTTTTGCTTTGATATTTTTGTCAGATTTGTGGCATTGATGTCGAATGTGGAGAGATAGTGATGTGAAAAAGAAATTCAGAACTTTAGAGAGATATTATTCAAAGGGGGATATTGATATTTAGAGTTATATGCAGGAGATTGTTGGTTGTCTTCCACAGGGGGAGACTTGTTTGGCATTTCTTGGTACTTAGATGTTTTTCACATCTAGTGTTGCGATCAATGCCAAAGGGGGAGATTGTTGGCCATTTGGTGGAATTATTTATGTGTTGCATTTATGTTTTATTATTGATGTCAAAACTAGCTGGTTGGATGCTTTACCGACACCCTTCTAGTCTTGGTAGGTTGAGTATTTTTTGGTTAACTTGGATCCGAAATGATCTGATAGACTCCAGTATGATCTAGTGATGGAATTGGCTTGTTCATGATACTCATACTCATATTTGGTTAGTTGGTTTTGGTTTGGTGATTGGATGCTATCCTAATTACTTAGAAGATTGGTTTCTGGTTCCGGCGAGGGTGTCATTGACAAAGCTTTTTTTGGAGATCTTTGATGCATTGCATAATTGGTGTTGGTGTAGCTTCTGAGGGAGTTTCATAATGTTGTTGGTGATCATGTTTGAGACTTGGTGTTTGGAGATCATTGTTGAATCATGTGGACCTATACTTGGTCTCGATTGATCTAGGTTATGGACCAGCATTGATGTAACATGTGGATAGGACCTATTGTTGTATTTCTGGGCTGTCTTGTGTGTGGATATTATTTGGTTTGTAATTATGTAATTGGTTTATTGTTTGGTAGTCGACCTGATTGTTTATGGTCGAGGGTTTGTATAAATTAGATGTAAGATCTCATTGTAGATCATCATGGCTATTGTAAGAGGTCATGGTCAAGGAATGTTATGTGTTAATAATGTAAGATCACTCAGGAAGAGGAGTTGGTCATTCATTGGAGATCAAATTGGGTTTGTGAAAGAGGATTTAGTCCTCCGATATTCAACTTAACTGAAACTATACTCTGGAAGAGGAGATGCTATCTTTTGTAGTTCAACACTTCTCCGGATTGTAGTCTGGACTTGTATGTAGTCAATGAGACTCCTTTTGTGATGAATAGTGTGCTATAGGCTATTGGCCTTTCTACAAGTGCAGGCCCCTTCATTGTAATTCACATACTTATCGTAGAAGTATTATCTGACTGTGGGTAGGCTTCTCACCATGGTTTTTTCCCTTAATGTGTTTTCCACGTACAAATCTTGGTGTTGTGTGGATGGATTTTATTCTATGATTATTGTTTATGCTTAATTGGATTAACTGTTGTTCTGGTATTATTGTTTTGGGTTCCAGTATTAAAGTTTAAATTACTAATGCTTCTAGTAATCTCTGACAACTGATTCACCCCCCCCCCACTCTCAGTTGTCTTCTGATTATTTGAACTATCTAACAAGTATATCATCACCAACAATCTTATAATATAGATTACTATCAATGTTACCCTTAGTAAAACCAAGCTTCAAAAGATATTTATCCAACCTTGCATACCAAGCTCTAGGTGCTTGTTTCAACCCATATAAATCTTTCCTTAACCTACAAACCATATTTGTATCATCTGATAGGTGTTATGTAGTATTTTTGGTGGTGTAGCATGTTGCATTTGACCTTGGCATGATTTCCAATGGATGTGATCATTTGGAAATTTGAATTAGGTCCATGCTATGTAATGTAATTTTTTAATTGTGAGTTGAGGGTTGATGGCTTAGCCAACCTTGTTATCAAGGCTGATGAGTTGTATATATAGGTGAGATACTTCTATAATTTAGGTGTTGGTATTGTGTCTACATTATCAAAGAGAGGTGAATGTCCAAACAAGAGATTTATCATTCAGTGAAGTGTTGAGGTGAGATTAGTGTTGATAGTTGTGCTTAACTAGAACTGTTATCAGGCATTTGCAGATGCTATCATTGTAGTTAATTTATTTCAGATTGTAGTATGAATCTTATTGTAAGTCAGTGAGACTTCCCTAAGGGTTGTAGCCTTCCGGAATAATATCTTTTGAGCAGTGAGCTCTAGCTAGTGTGCCTGAATGCATGTGCATTCCCTATTATAATATTTTCACATACTACTGCAGAGCATCATCTTACTTTAGGTAGGTTCCCACTATGGTTTTTCCCTTAACCAGGTTTTCCATGTCAAAAATCTTGTTGTTGTGTGTTGTGTTGTTAATTTCCTTATCTGTTCATTGTTGTAGTTTATTAGTTTTGTTTTGGAGTTTAATTTTGTTGATCCGTTGAAGAATAATTCACCCCCCCCTCTCATTCTTCCTTCTTGATTGCTGATAACAATTGGTATCAGAGATAGATCCTCTTGTAGAAGTTTAATTGCTTGAGGAGATCCAGGATTTAAGCTCAAGGTATTCTTTTCAAGAAGGACAGTCTGACTTTTGATGGAAGTAACAATACTATATTGAAGAGCCGGATGGAGGTGCACTTGAAATGTCTTGGATAGGATTACTAGAAGATTACTAAGAATTCCTATGTTGTTCCTCAGAGTGGACCATCCACTCCTGATGAGGTGAAGGAAGCAAAATATAAAATCAGAGCGAAGGAAGCATTGCTTAGTGCCCTGACTAATTCTGAAATTACTAATGTTATGGGACTTCAAACCATGAGATCTCGGAGAATTTTGAGATCTTGTATGAAGGTGATAGTCAAGTGAAAGTTGTTAAGTTGCAAAGAATGAAAGGAAAGTATGATATATTAAAGATGGGAGATGATGAGAACATACATTCATACATGGATAAGGTGAATGAATGTGTCCTTGGTATTAGGAGTGTCGGTGGAAAGATTGAGGAAGATGAGATTTTTGCTAAGGTGTTGAGATCTTTTCCTCCTTATAAACACAAGGTTGTCGCTATTGATGAGATTAGGAGTGTGAATATAGCAACAAGAGATGTGTTAGTTGGTAAACTTGCTGCATTTGAGCTAAGAAAATTTGGAGAATCACATGGAAAGTCTGAGACAACATTTAGAGTATCAACATCTGTATCTAGTAATAAAAAATATGATACTGATGAGTGCAAAATATCTAGATATGAAAGAGAAAGAAGAGAGATAGTAGAGCAAGAAATAGAGCTTGATGAGCTTGAAACATTGACTGCCCAGAGATTACCTAAAGGTGTTGGTAAGTATGATGGAAAGTTGCCCTTGAAAATTTTTTCTTGTAATAAGATAGGACATTTTTCTTCTAGATGTTTGAAGAGAATGGATAAGTATGACATACATGATAAGTTTTATAAGCATGATAGGAATAATAGATATGACAAGCATGAGAAGTATGATAAGCCTTGTAAGTCTAACTGGAAGTTTAGGAACCATAGGAAATATTATTATGCTGCAAATGAAAGTGTTACAGATGATGAATCAGAAGGAGATGAAGTTGTGTTTATTCACATTAAAGAAGATAGACCTATACCTATTGATTCCACTAGATGTGTTGTTGGGGAGAAAGCATTGGCTGCTAAGATAGAAGAGAAGGATGAATGGGTGATTGAAAATGGTTGTTCACATCATATGCCTGGTGATAAAACCAAATTTGTAAGCATGGAAACGTATGATGGTGGAATAGTTAGATTTGGAGATGACAAAGCCAGTGTAATCCATGGGAGAGGTTCTATTTCTTTTAATAGTAAGCATAAAACTGATGATGTCTTGTATGTTGAAGGTTTGAAGCATAATCTTTTGAGTGTTGGACATATGGTTGATAAGGGTTATGATCTATAATTCAAGGATGGTAAATGCAATATCTTGAATGCCTCTGGCATAAAGATGGTGTCCAGAACTAAGACTAAAGGTAATATTTTTCATTTGAATGATGGTGAGAAAAGTTGTTTGATTTCTAAGATAGATGACAGTTGGTTGTGGCATAGGAGGATGTGTCATGTAAGCTTTGATTCACTGATCAAGATCAGTTCTACACAAGTTGTTAGAGATCTGCCTAAGATTGTTAAACCTATTAATCTAGTATCTAAGGAATGTTAGTTGGGTAAGAAAACAAGGATTTCTTTCAATAGTAAACAATGTTATAATCCAAGAACACTGAGAGGAGGGGTGGTGAATCAGTATTCCACCAGAATGATCAATTTTAGCCTTATTAAAACATGCATACACCAACTGATATATCGGTACATACAGAATTGAAAGAAGTAAAGCAACCAATAAGTCAATCACATAATTGAACACCATAACACACAAAGATATACATGGAAAACCTCAAAGAAGAAAAACCATGGTGGGATTTGTGACCCACAATATCAATTCACTGGCCATATGAAGAGATATTACAAAATATAGAGGTTTGCACTCGTAGGAAGGATTATAGCCTAGAGTACATTGCTCAATCACAAAAGGAGCCTCACTGACTACATACAAATCAGAACTACAATCCAGAAAAATGATTGAACAACAAAGATATCATCTTCTATGCTTGAATACAATTATGATTAAGCTCTATTTGTTCCGATCTGAAACCCTAAATCCTTTACCAAAATACCCTTTATAGAAATATCCTCACATACATGATCTCTCTGATATATTTCACATTACATAACATCCATATTTCAAAATGATCTAACCAACTGACCTATATACCCTTTACAATTCATCATGCCTTATGTTGGCTTACAAAAATAATTAAAATGTGAATATACATGTCGGCTAGATAACATAAATACATGAATAAAACAATTATCGATGTCGTATCCAAAAGATGTCGACCTCCAATACTGATAACATGTTTCTAAACCATGTTGGCTTGCATTGTCGATAACCTGAGAATTCCTTTCAACTTGCAAGTGTCGGTGTTGGTGCGGGTACACAAATAACCTAAAACATGAAGCTGAAATAAACTATCATGTTGCCATCAATGAAAACATAGTGAAACCATCCAATTGAGTGTCAATTGCCAACAATCTCCCCCTTTGGCATTGATGACAACACTCATGTGAAAAATTATCATGATTTCAACTGCCAGTTTCATCATGAACCTGCTCCCTTGAGCTAAATATTCATCTAAGATCATGATAAAAAATACTCCATATCTCCCCCTAATGTATACAACTCCCTTTTTATTTTTGACATCTATATCACTCCCCCTTTGACATCAATGCCATCAAAATTTCCAAAAATAATACCAAATATCCAAAACCGGGATGAAGAATGAAAGATATTGTACAATGAATATCCCAAAAATACCTTACCGGAGCTTAATATGTTTGAAAATTTCTAGATAGGCCTTCTCCAAAAGCTCTAGATAAGTATCCCAAACAGATTTGAAAGTGTTGGAAAGGGATACAAGTCCATTTAGCATATGGAAAAATGACTCCTCATTTAACTTTGTTGATGTGGGCTTACCAACCATATCTATATATACACTCTTTCTTATGTACACTAAGTGAATCCAATTAGGGACTCACCAAACCTCAAAGATTTCTGGCTCTTCTAATGATTTTGTCTTTTTCTCTCTTAAGAGTAGAAACTTGGGCTTCCAAAACCAAAATCTAACCATCGATGGATGTAGTCAATGAATTCAATCCATCAAAAGAATTGGTTATACTTGCAATTTTCTCTTGAAATTCCTTAATCCTCTTATCCAAACTAACTGTAAGACAATCTGTGTTACAACATACTCTCTAAATATTTGTACACTATTTTAAATAATTATCTATTAATTTCAACTTTTCATTCATTTCCTTCCTTTCAGACTCAATCATTTGATCAAATGTAGCTCTCTTTTCCTATGTGAACCTCTCTAGTGCTTGCCGGTTTGAAATATGTTGTAAGGATTGAAAATCCTTTGAAATGTGTTTAGTGATTATCTTAAGCTTGCCATATGGACTCACTTCATTATCAAACTTCCACTCTGGGATTATTCTATGCAAAACAATGATAGACTGATCAATAACACTTTTATCCATAGATCCCTCCTTCATCATTTTTTCTAAAGCCATTATCATGAGTTCAGTAGAACTCATCTCAATTATGATTTTCTTTTCAACCTGTTAGGTGGCAATTGACAACAATGATGGACTCTCTACCGGTTCCCTGCCAAATTCCTCTTTCTTCTCCTTTGCGTATTTAACCTTTATAGTTTTCTCACTTGCACTAGTGGGTTTGCCACTTGGTGCAGTCTCAATAACTACCAGTTCCTCCCTAGGAATTGTAACCTCATCCTATACAACTGTATCCAAAGGAATATTGTCCTCATCATTAGTATCTTGTACATTATCAACCTTTACACTCTTTGTATTTGTTGGTATCTCATCTTTTGTTTGTATATTTGTATCTACCGAGGGCTTAATTTCCACTATCTAAATGTTTTCCAAAATTGAGGGTGAAGTACCCATAATACCCTTTCCTTTTCCTTCAACCGAGATGTCTACAATATCTGTCTTAGATTCCAGTGAAGTTAAAAACCATGGTTCTCTTTAAAGAACTTAACCCATGCCTTGTGGGTCTCCTTGATCATCTCATTTACTCTTCCTAACATAAGACTGGTTATTTTGTGTTTAGTGTTAAATATTTTCCTATCTACCACCTCTAGTGTCTTATCCATCTCCTCTGGAGCAATAGAAACACAAACAGCTAACAACTCTTGAATTTTTATATACTTGTCTTCTTGCATTGTTGATAGTCTTCTAGCATCTAACATATCATACAATTCTGCCGGTATTTGGTTTTCAATTTATATCAAGGCTTTCTTATAAATATCCAAATATAACAAAACTGCTTCCTCTACTTCTCTTTGTTCATCATTTTCTAAATGTTCATAATAAAACTTTACATTTTTTAACATACCATCTTTAGTAATCTCATCAACTAACTCTGCACAAGTTTTTGGTGGAATGATAGTTACATTACCAGATTCAATTGCCAGATCAATGTCATCCTTCTTCTTCCTTCTTCCAGTACCGAATGGGCCTGAAGGTGTTTCTTTTGGTGCTTTCTTTTGTGCCAGTACCCTGATAGTAACTTTCCTAACTAGTTTCTTCTTAGCCTCTACCTTACTTTCTTCAATTTTCATCCTTATTACCCTTTTGAATGCCAAGAGTGTGTCATCTTCAGGTTCAGATTCAGCTGCAATAGGTTCAATAAATATTTTTGGTTCTTTTCTCTTCTTGGTTTTCTCTGGGACAACATCAATCAATGTTTTGATGTCTTGTGAAACCTTCTCAACAAACTTACTTTCCTTTCCTTCTTGCTTCCCTCTCTTCTTCCAGTTGAACTCAATTTTAACCTCTTATGTCTTTTGTTTAGCAGTGCCAAATATTTTTATAGCTTCATATATCGATGCATCAATTAGCATCTGTGCATAAGCATAAAGAATATGAGCATCAACTTCATAACCCATCTCCTCAATCCAGATCTTCTAGGTTTTGACCACTTCCATGAGTGTTTCATCTTTCTTAACCATGAAGCATATGTTAGTTGAGTATTTCTCAACAATGTACTTAGGAACCCTCATCCTAGAATTCATAACCTTTTCAAATTCTTTAAAATATCCTCATACTTTGTCATCTCTCTGACTGCCCAATGAATCAATTGGCTGTTTTAGTTGTCTCCCTACCGGGATATCAGATACCCATTATCTCTTCCCAAAACTGGGAGTCTCATTGATGAAAAACAACATTAAAGAGACAATTAGGTTACCATACCAGAAAGTCCATTTCTTTTCTCCTTGAATCTTTCCTAGGTTAGTCAATAGTTCATCTAACATCCAACCACATAGATTTATCTTCTCATTATCACTCATCATTTTATAAGCTGCATAAATGTAGGAGCTAGAAACAAAATTCAGTCAGTTTGATTGTGTTACCTTGTAACCGATGATCATGCTTCCAAATCTGATGTCTGTATTGGTCATAGTACTGATTCTCATTGACCGCCTACCTGATGTTGCATTAGTAATCTTGTTAACCTGATCATTTGAAATTTTCTTCTCAGGACGTTGTCCAACCTATCGTAAACTAGTGATTTCCCTGATGGCCTCCTTTGTAATCTTATAAGGTCTATCCAACCATATAAATGATCCATGCACTCTGATCAAAATATACCTAACAATTTCATCTTTGAATTCTAGAATATCCAGAATGTTGGTAAACCATCTTTAGCATACACAACTCCTTTTGGGACACGAGAAAAAGCGCCAACCGAATCGTCCAGGGTAGCCATAGGTGGATATTGCTTGAAAATCAGCCTGGGATGGTTCTTGACCTCAACTACATTCAGATTTGCAACAAAGATAGGAACAAATGATGATCTCTCTTCCATGATTGAAGATAAATACATGTGAATCGTTGCCGATGAAAAACCCTAAAGATCTCTTCCAATGACTTGTGAAATCGCTCAAGAAGATATCTGATCGCATTGAATCACCCTTAATCACTCTGAATTGCTCTTAATCAGTTTGAATGCAAGGAGATAAAAAAAGAAGTAGATTCAACCCTTTATTGTCCAAGAAAAACCTTAATCCATCATTGACATCAATGACTTCCGGTGAAAGATACTGGATCTTGGTTAAACATCTCCATGCCAGATAAGCATCTCCAATATTTGGAACATCATCCAGAACCTCTTCTCAGGGAATATGCAGCATCTTCATGAATTTTGCCTAACCCCAAGGCATTTGCCTTAGCTACCAGTTGAGCTTCCTGTTGGTGCAAGAACAACCTCCTCTATTGGATAAGTAACCAGTACATTACAATCAACTGATTGTTCTTCAAAATTTCTGACCCATCTCTGGGTATGATCTTTCTGGATTTCATTAACCTTTTCTTTTCCTTTCTCATTTGATCCTCCATTACCAACTAGTGGATTTCTGCTTCTACAAAATTTAGCAATATGTCCAAGCTCATTACATGCATAACATGTAACATTGTTCTTTTGAATTGCTTTGCTAAAACTGGTATAATTGCTTAACCTGCGCTGATTAGCCATATGTCCAAATTTTCTACATGCATAACATTTTACATTCATTCTGCGATGTTTTGTCTTATGCCCATACTTATTACATTTAGAATATTGACTACGAGCAGAATCAGGATTCTGATTTGCTCTGTTTCTACATTGCCTAGCCATGTGACCAAATTTATTACAAACAAAACATCTACCATTAAATTTATAAGCATTAAACTGACTTACCGGTGCCTTATGGTTTTGATCTTCATTCGCAGTACTAGAACTCTATCCTTGTTCAAATCCAAGTCCACTAGAATCTCCATTCTGCCTTTGTCTCTTTAATAACTCATCTGTCTGTGTTGAACTAATCATGAATTTTTCTTTATACTCGCTTGCAATAGTCAGGTCATCTCTCATAATTATCATTTTCCTCTCAAGATCTTGTTCATTACTCTAGGATTGTGCTAAATCAGTTCTCAACATATCATTCTCATGAACCAACCTACCACATTCTTCAAATTTATTCTTCAAAGATACAACAAGATTTTCTTCCTTTTTCTTCCAGTCTTCAATCTCCTTAGACATTCTCATAGTTATAGCTTGCATTTCATTTTTCATGACCATGTTCTCCTCACTCATCTTTTGACATTGTTCCTTAAGTGCATCTTTCTCTTCATCATCCTAATTTTGCAAAAGCTCCTTCCTCCTAGCTTGAAAAGATGATAGCCTCTCATGTAGGATAAGAATGAATTCCCTAGTATAATTCAATTCATCTTGTAGCTTTAAATTCTTAATCCTTTCAACATCATAATCTTCAAGTACCATCTCAAGTTGCTTTTCCAAACCCATATCCATGGATTCTGAATTTAGGATCTTCCTCAAGTTGTTAAACTTCCTCTGAGGCACAAGGCTCTAATACCAATTGTTGGAATCCAAGAACATTGAGAGGGGGGGTGAATCAGTTTTCTACTAGAATGATCAATTTTAGCCTTATCAAAACATGCATACACCAATTGGTATACCGATACATACAGAATTGAAAGAAGTAAAGCAACCAATAAGCCAATCACATAAATGAACACCATAAAACATAGAGATATATGTGGAAAACCTCAAAGAGGAAAAACCACGGTGGGATTTGTGACCCACAATATCAATTCACTAGCCATATGAAGAGATATTACAAAATATAGGGGCCTGCACTTGCAGGAAGGCTTACAGCCTAGATCACATTGCTAAATCACAAAAGGAGCCTCACTGACTACATACAAATTCATACTACAATCCAGAGAAATGATTGAACTGCAATGATAGCATCTTCTATGCCTGAATATAGTTTTGGTTAAGCTCTGTTTGTTCCGATCTGAAACCCTGAACCTTTTACCGGAATACCCCTTACATAAATATCCTCACATACATGATCTCTCTGATATATTTCGCATTACATAACATCCATATTTGCATCCATACCATATTTCAAAATTATCTAACCAACTAACCTATATACCCTTTACAATTCATCATGCCTTATGTTAGCTTACAAAGATAATTACAATGTGAATATACATGTCGGCTAGATAACATAAATACATGAATAAAACAATTATCGATGCCAGATCCAAAAATGTTGGCCTCCAATACAAATAACCTGATTCTAAACCATGTCGGCCTACATTGCTGATAACTTGAGAATCCCTTTCTACCTATCGGTGCCGGTGTAGTGCTTATCGGTACACAACTAGCCCAAAACATGAAGACAGAATAAACTGTCATGTTGCCATCAATGACAACACAGTGAAACCATCCAATTGAGTGTCAATTTCCAACAAACAATGTACATCAGATGGATTGCAAGATCTTATGCATACTAAACTGTGTGGACCTACAAATGTTAGAAGTGTGCAGGGTGATAGATACTTTATGCTGCTAATTGATGATTATTTCAGGATGATGTGGGTTGTCTTTTTGAAGGAAAAATCAGAAGCATTTGAGAAATTTAAGATATTGAAAGCTAAAGTTGAAACTGAGTCTGGATTGAAGCTGAAGTATCTAAGATCTGATAGAGGTGGAGAATTTTGTTCTAGTGAGTTTAATTCATTATGTGAGATACATGGAATCAGAAGACACCTTTTTGCTCCTAGGACTCCACAATAGAATGGAGTTGTTGAGAGAAAGAGTCGTACTGTTTTGGATGTTGCAAGAACTATGTTGATTGAAGGAAATATTCCAAAGGTCTACTAGAGAGAAGCTATTAGCACTACAGTCTACACATTTAATAGAGATCATATCAAAGGTAATACTTCAAAGTTTTTGGTAGCAAATGTTATATCAAGAGAGATGAAGATATTGGAAAGTTTGATGTTAGAAGTGATAAAGGTATCCTTTTGGGATATTCTACAAAGAGAAAGGCCTACCAGTCCTATAATAAGAGATTGAGAAAGATAGTTGAGAGTGCAAATGTGAAGGTGGATGAGAACCTTGGGAAGAAGCTCAGATCTTATGATGATGGTAAACATATTGTTTTGGCTCCTATTAAGCCTAAAGAGCCTAAGAAAAATGATCCCTTATAGACTATTAATCTGGATGTTGTTACTGTTGGTGATGATGTGCATGAACCTAAAGATCTTAACATTCAGAAGACTTCAAGGTATGTAAGATTGAATCATTTTGAGAATCATATTATGGGTGATAAGAATAAAGGTGTGATTACTAGAATAATGTTAGCTACAGAAGAAGTATGTTTGATTTCTAAAGTTGAACCTATAAAGATGAAAATTGGATGAGAGCTATGGAAGAAGAATTAGATCAGATTGAAAAGAACAACACTTGGGAACTTGTGCCTAGACCTAAGGATAAAAATGTTATTGGTACTAAATGGGTATTTAGAAACAAATTTAATGAAGTCGGTTAAGTAGTCAGAAATAAAGCTAGATTGGTCTACAAAGGATCTTCACAGCAACAAGGAATTGGTTATGAAGAAACTTTTTCTCTGATTTCCAGAATTGAAGTTGCTAGAATGTTTCTTGCTTATGCTTCTTATAAAGATTTCAAGGTATATGAGATGGATGTCGAATCTGCATTTTTGAATGGTGATATAGAGGAGGAAGTTTACATTGAGCAACCTGATGTAATTTCACTATCAGATGAAGGAGACATGGTATGTAAGTTGAAGAAAGCACTTTATGGATTGAATCAAGCTCCTAGAGCCTGGCATGCTAGATTAGACAAATACTTATTGAAATTGGGATTTTTTAAAGGTGTTGCTAATAGTAATCTATAGTTTAAAATTGAAAATGATAACATTCTAATTGTTGAAGTCTTTGTTGATGACATTATCTTTGGTGGTAGTGATGATATGAGTATGAATTTTGTCGGTGATATGCAAAAAGAATTTGAGATGTCTATGATTGGTGAGATGAAATTTTTCTTAGGTTTGCAGATTGCATAGATAGGAAAAGGTATCTTTATATCTCAAACTAAGTATGCAAAGGAACTATTGATGAAATTTGGACTAGATGATTCCAAACCAGTTGGAACTCCTATGGTGACTGATTGTAAATTGTCTAAAAATGATGAATCCCTGAAAGCTAATCAGAGTTTGTATAGATCTATGGTTGGTCGAATGTTATATCTTACTCAGGCTAGGCCTGACATTATTCATGACATGTGTATGGCTACTAGATATCAAGCTGATCCAAAGGAGAGTCATGTCACTATTGTTAAGAGGATATTCAGATATCTAAAAGGGACTATGGATTATGTTCTATGGTATCCAAAGAATGATGATTTCATGTTGTGTGCCTACACTGATGCAGATTGGGCTGGTGATGTTGATGACCAGAAGAGTACTACCGGTGGAGAATTCTTTTTGGGAAAGAAGTTGGTTTCTTGGGAAAGTAAGAAACAAGATTCGGTATCCTCATCTACTGTTGAAGTTGAGTACATTGTTGCTACTAGTAATTGCACTCAGATAGTTTGGATGAAGAAAATGTTGAAAGATATCAAAGTTATTCATGATGAACCTACTATCATTTACTGTGATAATTCTAGTGCTATAAACATGTCAAATAATCCAGTGCAACATTCAAGGACTGACCATATATCAATCAAATACAATTACTTGAGAGAGAAAGTCAGTGAACAGAAGGTGAAGATGTAATATGTATCTACAAAGGAACAAATTGCTGATATTTTCATTAAGCCTTTGCCTATAGATACATTTGTCTATTTGAGAGACAAGTTAGGGGTATCTACCCCTCCTACTAAGAACTAGATGCATTGAGTTGCATCGATCTGGTGGATTTCATAGCCTTATTCTTTTATCCGGATTGGTGTGTTGGTGTTGCTCCTTTGCTAGAGTAGTCTGTTGATTTGGTTGTGTATCCCAAGGGGAGAGAGATTCATGGAGAGAGTATGGTTTTTTGTTTTGGAGTTCTTTGGCATTGTTTTCAAAGGGGGAGAGAGATCATGTGAGAAACTACTTTATCTATCTTGATCTTAGGGGGAGTTTGCTGATGATATCTTCTTTCTTTGCATTGACTATTTTTCACATTCATATGTTGTCATTAATGCCAAAGGGGGAGATTGTTGGATATGGTTGATCATTGTTGCTACAAGGATATGTTGTTGTCATTGATGTCAACATATTCCTATAATTTATTTCGATGAGTTTGGGAAGATTTTCTGATCTGGTTTTATAGCTTGGTTTTGTTGATCACTGATTTGTTGAATCCAATATTTCCGTTGGTACATTTCGGTGTGATCAAATCATGTGTTGAGATTTTGGGACATTTTTTGGGATGATCTTGTGTATCTTCATTTTAGATGGTTCGTGATTTGGTTCCCCAAAAGTTATATTTCTTCGTGACAGTTGTTGATTGGTTGTGTTCTTGAGCTTCTAGATATTGATCGATGAAGATTTGATAAGTGGTGTTGGTGCAACAATTGGTGATGATTATAATGTGCTTGATGGTGTTTCCTAGTTTTTTCCTATCTGTTTTGGTGATACACATTGATCATTGTGTGATTTTTTGGTGGTTTTTATCAACTTGTATTGATTTTCAAGTTATGCAGTATTTCTGGTGGTGTAGCGTATTGCGGTTGTTCTTGGCGTGATTTATGGTGGATATAATCATTTGGAAATTTGAATTAGGTCCATGCTATGTAATGTAAATCATATTATTGGTCTGGTGGTCAATCTTTGTATCATGTAATGTAATCTTTGTAATTGTGAGTTGAGGGTTTATCCGACCTTGTTATCAAGGTTAATGATTTGTATATATAGGTGAGATACTTATGTAATTTAAGTGTCGATATTGTGTCTGCATTATCAGAGAGAGGTGAATGTGTGAACAAGATATTTATCATTAAATGAAGTGTTGAAGTGAGATTGGTGTTGCAAAGCAGACAACTATGCTTATCTAGAACTGTCAGCAGGCATTTGTAGATGCTATCATTGTAGTTCACTTTCTCCAGATTGTAGTTCAAATCTTATTGTAAGTCTAAGACTTCCCTGAGGGTTTTAGCCTTCTAGGCAAATATCTTTTGAGCAATGAGCTCTAGGTAGTGTGCGTAGGTTCCTACCATGGTTTTTCACTTAACCAAGTTTTCAACATAAAAAATCTTGGTGTTGTGTGTTGTGTTGTTAATTTTCTCATTTGTTCATTGCTGCAGTTTATCAGTTTTGTTTTGGAGTTTACTTTTGTTGATCTGGTGAAGACTGATTCAACCCCCATCTTAGTCTTCATTCTTGATTGCTGCTGACAGAGTCTACCATCTATCTATCATTAATTGTCTGGCCATCTGAAGCACCTTCCATTAAAGGGCATATGCGGTCACACAAATGACCTGACAGAAGTGAAAGGCAATAGAACCAAAAAACCATGTGAAATAAATGAAGCACAATGCCGAAAAAAAAGAGAAGGAGAATGTAGGGTCCTTACTAGCATGGAGAAGGCCTTACTACCTCCTCCACTCGTAGGGGGTGACCCCCAACCAAACCCTTATGCACGATAGCCACGTCAGGTTGCAGAGCTCTTCCTTCGCTAGCCCTCCACTAAATGAAATTTTAAGACTTCTAGCCAATATAATTTAAACTCAATACTATAAATATCTCCCACATACATATAAAATAATCAAATAAATAAATAATAAATAAATGGATGTACAGATAAGCATAAATACTCAACCAATATAATTCCACCAATTAATTATAAACTCCCAGTAAATAAATATATATATTGTGTATTTGTACTAACCATTATTTAATAATTTACGCCAATAGGCTATATGTAGTAATTTGATTAATTAATGTCCACAATTCCAAATAACCAATAAAATACAAATCCATAAAATAAACATAATGAATAATAATTCTCCAATAATAATAATCACACATTAATATTAAATATTAATGTCATCCATTGATTTAATTTCATATTTATAAATTATATAAATCAAATAATTAATTAAATAATCAAATACTCACAATGCCACAAGGCAACTCAACACAAGGGTCGAACAATCATATTGTGAGACTCTAGTAGACAACTCAATTGAGACACTAACTGACAAGGATATCAACTCAAAACTAGAGTGTAAGGAAGGAAACTCATTCCATCTTCAACAACTTGTCATTGGTATAGAGACACACTCAAACCTATGAGACCAAGTGGATTCGATGTCTAGTACCTACAATCATGCAACCACTTAGTGCAGGGGCACTTAGCAATTTTCTATTGAGTTTGTTTCAAGGATGTTGGAATCATGTTTTTAGTTTTTTAATAAGGCCAAGAGGCCATAGAGTGTGTGCTCAAATGAATCTAGGGCCCTAAGAGTCTTTGTTTGGCCAATGTTGGCATGTTAGCTCTTAAAGGTGTCAGGTAGAGAACTTAATAGGATAAGTTATTTTTTGGTTAATGTAGGTTGGTTGATGTTGTTTTGAGATTGTTAAGGTCATATGAGTCATTTAAGAGTGACCAATTTTGGGTTTGAGAAAAGTTTCTCACTTATGCAACAAATTACAAAAGTTGCAAAAGTTGCTCATAGCAACTTGGCAACATTTTCATACTCCAACGGTTAGTTGGTTGACACAATTAGTTGTGAGTGTTTGTAACTACTCCAAGGCCAATATAAGGCTCGAAAAGACCAATGATAATTAGTTGTTGGAAGGTTGTTAAAGATCTAAAGCAAATAAACAATTTTGGTTTTCCCATTTGTGTGTGTTCTTCCGAGTTTTGTTGTTCTTTGCAAGTTTGTACGACTTGTACGGATCAAGAATCTCAAAATAGGGACATCGATTATTATTTTGGTGTCTTACTTTCATTTTTTATTTTATTTGGAGTCTTGAAGTGTTGTTGTTTACGAATAAACTCCATTATGTTGTAGGCAGGTTCTAGAGTCCTAAAAAGTAGGGTTTTGAGAGGAAAATGTCTCCAACCTAACGTTCCATGGTGGATTTACACTATGAAAATTTTTGCAATGTTTGGTTGCAATGTATTCTATGTTTTATTTTTGGTTTTGAGGCAGGAGAAGCCAAATCAGAGATTTGCCACCATACCCTAAGCTTGGCATGTTGAGTTGGCAAGTGTTAGGAATCATGGATAACAGACCCTAATTGTCTTAGTCTGATGGGTGAAGGAGAAGTATGATTGGTTTGGAACTCCTTATGGAGGCACATACCCCAAAATATCATCAATTCACTCAAACAATTAGACTGGTGAATGAGTTTTGATCAATCCCTATTTTTAAGGCCTAGAAAGGGACAATTAGGCCTAGTTAACTAGTAAGGGTTAGAGATGTTTGCAACAAACCCAACTCATTTTTGACATATTATATGTAAAATCCAAAAGGGTGTGTGGAATAACAAAGTGTTCATATGGTTTTTCAAGAATTTTAACTGATGAGTGCAAAATACCTCACTAACTGGGCTACTAGAACTGGTTAGGCCTAAAAGTGCAGCTTGTTTGTAAAACACCAAACCGGTAAGTGTCAAAATCTTCTAAGTAAGGAATAGAGTTGTTAATCCATCCAAAGTCATTCATCCTAATGTGTCTAGTGTGGGGAATGAAGATCGTTTGGTAGAGGGGTTGAACTCTTAGGTTGAGTGTGAAAGAGTGTGGGAAAACAAGGTCTCTGAAGTAAGAAAATGGAACTCACAAAACAACAAGATCTTATCCTAGCCTACAGACCTTGGGAAGGTCAGAGAGGGTAAGTCTTGAAAACCCTTGGAGGGTGTGATGTGTAGAATCATTGGATGGTTCTTGTGTATCTTGGAGGAGATACTTAGATAAGGTAGCACAAACTAGTGAGAGACAATCCACTCTACATCAGATTGGTATCAAAGCCAATTGATTGAACAAAGTGGTGTATGTTAGACCCAGAGGTAGATTCAGAAGCCAGTAGCATACCACCAAAGGCAATGAGCCAAGAGGCCATCAGGAAGTTGGTCCAAGACATGCTTAGTGAGAATCGGGAGAAAGAAACCAAGAAAGACAAGGGCAAGGTCACTGAACGAGGTGATGAAACTGATGATGAAGATGCAGATGTGATAGGGGTCATAATGAAAAAGGAGTTGGACAAAGATCAGCAGATCTTCTTGGATTCCCTCAAGTCACTCAATAAAGACAACATAGAAGTTTTACCTATCTACAATGGAAGCCTAAATGGAAAAGAGCTATTGGATTGGATACAAGCCTTGAAAAATCATTTTGAATACAAAGAAGTTGCAAAATAAAAGAGGGTCAATTTGGCCAAGTCAAGATTGAAGGGATCAACCCTAGTGTAGTGGAACATGATGCAAGAAGAAAGAGAATAAACTAGGAGAAAGAAGATCATCTCTTGGGATAGAATTAATATTAGGATTAAAACTCAATTCTTACTAGTAGATTATGAGTTACTGATGCACAAGAAGTTGCAGAATCTGAAACAAAGAGAAATGGATGTTAGTGCTTATACAGAGGAGTTCAAAAAACTTACCCTAAGAGCTAGGAAGCAAGGCGAAGAAGTGGAGAAGGTTGCAAGGTACTTAAATTTCCTTAGATAAAACATTCAAGATGAGATCAGCATGATAGAACCTGACACAATCCATTAATGCTTTCAGTTAGCCTTGAGAGCAGAAGATAAGATCAAAAGGAAAGGTGAACATAATCAAAGGGGTAGAGGTGGGGAAGGTTATAGAGGAAGTCGAGGCACCTTTGGAAGGGGATATAATCCCAACAAGAATGATGAAGACAATCAATCAAATAATGGTAGTGATAATCCTAACAAAGGATGACAGTTTAAAGGCAGCTCTAGAGGTAGAAATAACTATAGAGGTAGATTTGGCAATTCGGGAAGAGGAACCATAGTCTCACTGGCAAATGCTACCATTGTCATCAAGTGGGGCATACCATGAGCTAGTATCCTAAAAAGATTTCAAGCTCTCACATGGCAGATAGGAGAACTTAGTTGGTGCAAGAAGAGGATTGTGAAAGTGTTACCTCACCAATCAACAAGGCAAGCCCAATCCTAGAAGGAGAGAACCTGATGCTAAGAAGGACCTTGTTGAAGGTACCATAGTCCAAAGAACTTACACAAAGGAAGACACATATCAAAACCACCTGCAGATCTCATGGTAAGTTTTTTAAAGTTATAGTAGATTTAGGGTCTACTGAGAATATTGTAGCAGTTGAGATGGTAGACAAACTAAAATTGAAAAGGTTGCCACATACCACCCCTATAAGGTATCTTGGTTGAGTAAGGGTCAGCATGTGCTTGTATATGAGAAAGCTTGGGTAGATTTTGAAATAGGAGATTACAAGGATAGTGTGCTATGTGACAGATTACCCATGGATGCATGTCACTTACTATTAGGATGCCCTTGGTAGTATAATGTTAAAGCTATACATGATGGGGAGAAGAATTCCTATGTTATCACCAAGGAGGGTGGAAAGTTTCAAATGGATCCCTTGATTGATCAGGGTGAAGAAAGACATGTTGGATCAAGTGTTATGTTGTTTAGTGGGAAAGAGTTGTTTAAATTTTTAAAACATGAAGGGAACCAATGATGTTATCTTATAGTGAAACCCAAAGAAGAGACAAAGATTGAAACCAAACCAGTGATACCGCAAGAGGTGCAAACCTTACTAGACTGGTACAAAGACATAATTGTCAATGAGATACCAGATGCCTTACCCCCAATGAGAGATTTTAATCATTAGATAGGCCTCATACCTGGTTCAACTTTTCCAAACAAAGCCTCTTACAAAATGACACCTACTCAAAATGAGGAAATAGCAAAGAAAGTGCAAGAATTGCTAGATAAGGGGTTGATAAAGAAGAGTTTAAGTCCATGTGTAGTGCCTACTATTTTGACACCAAAGAAAGATGGTAAGTGCAGGATTTGCATTGATTCAAGGGCCATAAAAAAATCAAAATTAGATTTCGGTTTCCAATGCCGAGGATTGAGGATATAATGGACTACCTAGGTGGAGCTCGCTACTTTTCTAAGGTAGATTTGAAATCAAGCTATCATCAAATTAGGATCAGACCTACTGATGAATGGAAGACAACCTTTAACACAAATGAGGGGCTATATGAATGGTTGGTGATGCCCTTTGGGCTCAAAAATGCACCTAGCACCTTCATGAGACTCATGAATGAGGTTCTTGCAGAGTTCATTGGTAAGTTTGTCATTGTTTATCTTGATGACATTCTGATTTTTAGTAGGTCAAAGGAGGAGCATATCAAACATCTGAATCAAGTTTTGAGGAAGCTACATCAAGAAAAGTTGATGATCAACTTGGATAAATGTGAGTTTTTCAAAAATGAATTGGTGTATCTTGGTTTTGTAGTTTCTCAAGGTTGTTTAAAAATGGTTCCATCAAAAGTGGAAGCAATAACAAATTGGCCTACTTCTAAGTCAGTAGGAGATGTAAGAAGTTTCCATGGTTTAGCTTCTTTTTATAGGAAATTCATTAGAGGTTTTAGCCATGTGTGTGCACCTATCTTGAACACCATCAAAGGTGGGATAAAATATCAATTTAACTAGACTAGTGCAACAGACAAAGGGTTTGAGTTGTTAAAACAAAACGTAGCATAAATTCCTTACCTTAGGCTCCCTAATTTTAATAATATCTTTACTATGGAGTGTGATGCCAGCAAGTTGGCTATAGGGGCCATTTTGAGCCAAGAAGGTCACCCGGTTGCATTTTTCTCCAAGAAGCTCAATGAAGCAAAACAAAATTATTCTACCTTTGATCTAAAATTGTATGCCATGGTGCAAGCACTCAAGAAGTAGGGGCATTATTTCTTACCTAAATAGTTCATAGTCTACACTAATAATCATGCACTTAGATTTTTGAATGGGTAGGAGAAATTGAATCAAAGACACCTCAAGTGGGTTGAGTATTTGCAGGCTTACACCTTTTCCATCAAACACAAGAAAGGAGTCACTAATAAGGTAGTAGATGCCTTAAGTATAAGGATTCTAACTATTCAATAAGTACAGCTACAAAGTGTGGGGTTAAATGACCTCAAAGATCTATACCAAGGTGACAGATTTTGGTGAAGCATATGATGTTTGCTCAAAGTTTGCTAATGCTTGTCATCTTTCCTATTTTGATTTTATGTTGCAGGAAGGCTAATTGTTTAAAGGATACCCACTTTGCATACCATAGTGCTCTATGAGAGACAATATCATCAAGGAAAAGCATCAAGGCAGTCCAAGTGGACATTTTGGTCTTGACAAGACCTTAGAGCAGGTTGGTAGGTTCTACCATTGGCCTAGACTACAGTCAGATGTTAGAAAGTTTGTGGAGCAATGTTCTATTTATTAAAGGGATAAGGGCACTTCCAGCAATGTAGGTTTATATCAGCCTCTTGCCATACCAACAAGGCCATGAAAATGTGTGAGTATGGACTTTGTTCTTAGTTTACCTAGAACTCTAAGAGGATATGATAGTGTATATGTCATAGTAGATAGATTCAGAAAGATGACACACTTTGCGCCTTGCAAATGCACTAATGATGCATCCTAGATAGAAGGGTTCTTATTCAAAGAGATTGTGAGGATCCATGGTTTACCACTTAGTATTTTGAATGATAGAGATACAAAAATTGTGAGCCACTTTTGGTGAACCTTGTGGAAGAAACTTGGTACAAACCTTTCTATTTCATCTATATACCATCCATAATCCGATGGTCAAACTAAAGTAGTGAATAGGTCCTTGGGTAATTTACTGAGATATCTCACCAAACAACATGGTCAAGTTTGGGATCTAGTATTGGGACAAGCAGAGTATGCCTACAATGACTTTGTCAATAGAAGAACAGGATGGAGTCCATTTGAGATTGTATATGGATGTCATCCAAGGGGTATCTTAGAACTCAGAAACCTCAATTCTATGGACAATAGGAGTGCTCAAGGTGAAAACTTTGCAGAGAATATGAAGGAGATCCATGAACAAGTCAAGAAATCATTGCAGCAGAACAATGAGAAATACAAGACACAAGAAAACAAGAAAAGAAGAGAAGTAAACTACAAGGTAAGAGATAAAGTTATGGCCTACTTGAGAAAGGAGAGACTCCCTAAGGGGTATCCTAGCAAGCTATGTATGAAGAGGATTGGACCTCTTAAGGTTGTGCATAAGTTTGGCAACAATGCCTATGAGGTGGAACTACCACCAAACTTGGGAATATCACCAATATTTAATGTATGTGATTTGTTCAAGTATATAGGAACTCAGTTAGCTAAAAACCAAGAAGAGACTACTGTAATTGAAGAAGTAGATTGGATACATGACTTACCCCCAAGCCAACTGGTGATATTGGACTACATTTTGGACTCCAACATTGTCATAAGGACTAGGAAAGGATTCTATAGATACTACTTGGTTAAATGGATAGGTCTCCTTGAATCTAAAGCTACATGGATGTTTAAATGGGATATATTGAAGCATGGAACCATTGTTCAAGCCCTATCCACTCAAGGGACTTGATTTTTTCCTACCTCGAGAGTACGGTGTAGGGGCACTTAGGAATTTTTTGTTGATTTTTTTTCCAGGATGTTGGAATCATGTTTTTAGTTTTGTAATAAGTCCAATAGGCCATAGAGTGTGTTCTCAAATGATTGTAGGGACCTAAGAGTCTTTGTTTTGCCAATGTTGGCATGTGAGCTCTTAAGGGTGCTAGGTAGAGAACTTAATAGGATAAGTTGCTTTTTGGTTAATGTAGGTTGGTTGATGTTGTTTTGAGATTGTTAATGTCATATGAGTCATTTGAGAGTGACCAAGTTTGGGTTTGAGCAAATTTTCTCACCTATGCAACAAATTACAAAAGTTGCAAAGGTTGCTCATATCAACTTTGCAACATTTTCATACTCCAACGGTTAGTTGGTTGACACAATTAGTTGTGAGCGTTTGTGACTACTCCAAGGCTAATATAAGGCTTGGAAAGACCGATGATAATCAATTGCTGGAAGGTTGTTAAAGATTTGAAGAAAATAAACAGTTTTGGTTTTCCCATTTGTGTGTGTTCTTCCGAGTTTTGTTGTTCTTTGCAAGTTTGTACGACCTGTACGGATCGAGCATCCCAAAAAAGGGATGGATTATTATTCTAGTTTCTTACTTTCATTTTTTTTTTGATTTGGAGTCTTGAAGTGTTGTAGTTTGTGAATAAACTCCATTTTGTTGTAGGCGAGTTCAAGATCCCTAAAAACCAGGGTTTTGAGAGAAAAATGGCTCCAACCTAACATTCCATGGTGGATTTCCACTCTGAAACCTTGTAGAATGTTAGGTGGCAATGTATTCTATGTTTTTTTTGGTTTTGAGGCAGGGGAAGCCAAATCAGAGATTTGCCACCATGCCCTAAACTTGGCACATTGAGTTGGCAAGTGTTAGGAATCATGGATAACAGATCCTAATTGGTTGAGTCTGGTGCGTGAAGGAGAAGTATGATTGGTTTGGAACTCTATATGGAGGAACAAACTCCAAACTACCAATTATTCACTCAAGAAATCATACCGATGAGGGAGTTTTGATCAATCCCTATTTTTAAGGCCTAGAAAGGGGCAATTAGGCCTAGTTAACCAGTCAGGGTTTGAGATGTTAGCAACCAAACCCACCTACGATTTTGAGATATTATATGTAAACTCCAAAAGGGTGTGTGGAATGACAAATATTTCATAGGTTTGTTTAGGAAGTTTAACCAGTGAGTGCAGAATACCTCACTGACTAGGCTACTAGAACCGGTTAGGCCTAAAAGTGTAGTTTGTTTGTAAAACACCAAACCAAAAAGTGTCAAAATCTCCTGAGTAAGGAATAGGGTTGGGAATCCATCCAAAGTCATCCATCCTAATGTGCGTAGTGTGCGGAATGAAGATCCTGTGGTAGAGGGGTTGAACTCTCAAGTTGAGTGTGAAAGAGTGTGGAAAAACAAGGTCTCTGAAGCAAGAAAATGGAACTCACAAAACAAGAAGAGCTTATCCTAGCCTAAGGACATTGGGAAGGTCAAAGAGGGTAATTCTTGCAGACCCTTGGAGGGTGTGAGGTGTAGAATCATTGGATGGTTCTTGTGTAGCTTGGAGGAGATACTTAGACAAGGTAGCACAAACCGATGAGAGACAATCCACTATACATCACCATCAATAACCACGATACAACATATATCATAGATAATCAGACAAGTGATAGAGAATCGCAATGCCATATCATTCTTGCAATGAGTGGTATGACATCGTCCCTATCACAAAGATACTAGAAGATAGTCACAATCATTATAACATCAACTCAATCTTCATCATAATCAAGGAAATAGGGTTATCATAATCAAGATGTCATCATAACCTAATAAGTAATATAATTCATACATTAATAATGAGTGCATCCAGATCACTACACATAAGTTTGATCATTATATCAGTCTAGGACATACCTTTATTCATATAAATCATAACAAATCCACTAATGTCAGGGAAACTATCAGAGCACAAATCTAAAAGTGTATATCACACCCTCTCGTAAAGGATGAGTCAAGGAGGGGCACTATAGATTGGGTTTTATATATAGATGTTCAAAGCATAGAAGGGATGGTGTTGAGATTAATTTATTATGTGATGTTTTGGTTAGATGAGTTTGGGTTAGTGTGATTCATTATTGTGGATCATTCTTCTTCTTTCATAGCCTATGTGTTATGTTGTCTAATGTTTGAAAAACATGCTTGAAATTAGTGTGGCCATATATATTGTATATCATGGGTGATTAAAAATTTATCTAGTTCCATATACTTGATTTGGGAGTTCAATTATAATAATGATATTACAATATCAATTTAGCATGCTAGATATATGGGGCTGATATTATTTAGTTGCTTATGGTGGTGATGTTCAGTCGATTTTCATGATGCTTTATGATGCATGTTTCTATGGTTATGGATGATTTAATGATTAATTATGAGATATGTTATTGTCCTTTAGATGTAGTTCATTTGTTGAAATTTATGATATTATCTTATGTTATGATGATGTAATCCACGGATTCCTTATTGACACCTACTACGAGTCTACAGGTACATGCCAATGGGAAATCAAGGTTGAGCTCCTACTCCTTATTGTGTTTTCTTAGTACAACTGATCCTTTCTCATATGGAGGAGATTGGATTATTTGTTATTGTCGTAATTGTGTTTCATTTCATTTCATATATTTTATTTTGAGTGTGTTTGTTATGTGGTGTTATTATGTTATAATAATAATTTATTTTGGGGCTCTTGGAGTTTGTTAATTTTTACAAGTGGAAGCTTTGTTGACTTGGTAGTCAGCACCTCCTTAGGGACCCATGGCATGGCTTAACGGCCTCTTGTGGGTCAAGTTAAATTTGGTGTTTGTATCAGGCATTGATAATTTGAGCTTTTGGTGCAACAAAAAATGATTCTAAAAATAGATATTAGAACCTTGGGTCATGGATTCAAGTCTCCCTTCAATGGGTGTTGAAGGCTGAGTCAGTGTTGAGGGGGAGATTGTTGACTTGGTAGTCAGCACCTCCTTGGGGACTCATGCCATAGCTTAATTTCCTCCCATGGGTCAGGTTAAATCTGCCATTTATATTGGGTGTTGATATTTTGGGATTTTCACACAACAACAAACAATTCCAATAATTTATTATTGATTTGGTGGTCAACACCTCCTTCAGGACTCATGACATGGCTAAAATGTCTCTTGTGGGTCAAGTTAAACCCAAAATTTGTATTAGGCATTGATAGTTTGATCTTTTGGCACAACGACAAATGATTCTAATAATTTGTGTCAAAGCCTTGAGTCATGGGTTCGAGTCTCCCTTCAATGGGTGTTGAAGGATCAATCGGTGTTAAGGAGGATATTGTTGACTTGGTGATTGACACCTCCTTGGGGACTCGTGACATGGCTTACTGCTTCTTGTAGGTCGGGTTAAATCTAGAATTTGTATCAAGTGTTGGTAGGTTGAGCTTTTGGTGAAATGATAAAGGATTTCAAGAATTGGTATCAAAGCCTTGGGTCATAGGCTTGAGTCTCCCTTCAGTGGGTGTTGAAGGCTCAGTCAACACTGAGGGGGAGATTGTTGACTTGGTGGTCAGTACCTCCTTGGGGACTCATAACATGGCTTAACTGCCTCTCATGGGTCAGATTGAACTAATGTTTATATCGAGCATTGATAGTTTGAGCTTTTGGTACAATGGAAAATGATTCCAACAAGATTTTGGTAATTTATCTTATTTATAATTTGTGTTGTTTAGGCCTTTATTTAACACATTAAGGGTCTTAGAGAAAGAAACCAAAGTCCCTAGGGGTATAGTATAGGTTTGGGGGTATTTTTAAAGTCTAATATTACTAAAATTATGAGTTTTCCTATTTTAAAATTAGGACAAATTCCTTGTACAAAATTTGGAGAGGTGGTTAGAGAGAATAAGATTCCTCTCTCAACCTCTTGCCTCCGAAGAGGTGGGAGAGAATTAGTTAAGAGATGGGGTGGTAGAGAAAGGGTAGGTGGATGGTTGAGGATGTAGAAATGTGGAATCATTTTGGGGAGTGGATGGATGGAATGAGGAGTGGCCACTTGGCCTCATCTCATCCATTCTCACACTCAAACCCCTTGGCTATAAAATAAGGTGTGGGTAGTGTTGTGGGGAATTTTTTGGCCATTTTTCTTTTCAAGGTTTTTTGGGAAGAGACTATTAGAGAAGGAGAAAAGAGAGAGATGAGGATGGAGAAAGATTGTGAAAATTTTTAGAGGACCTATTGATTAAGGTGAGCTAAGTTCTTCCTTTTATTATTGTATTTGACATTCAATCCGTTGATCACGTTTGATCTTCATTCTATTGCTTCTATTTGGTTATTAATGTGGTTGCATAAGTGTTGGTGTGAATTTGGGGGCTTTGTACACGTGTGTTGTCAATGAGATGCTTCTTAAATTTGGATCTCTTGATTGTATTGCTTTTTTTGTGTTGAGGAGAAAACCTATCTTTTCATGGGGGAAAGAAAGAGGATCGTATTGGGTTGTCCAAGGGTAGGGTGTGGCACTCTCAAAAAGGGGTATGAAAACCCATGATTTTTTTATGTGGTATAGGTACCTCTGTTTTGTTATGTGAATATTACTTGAAGGGGTATGAGTATCCATGACCATCATTTTATTATATAAATGTTACTGAAAGGGGTATGAATACCCATAGTATTAATATGGGGTATGAGTACCACCTTTCTATTATATGGAATTCCATTTGTTCTATGCTTATGCTTGATATAGGAATTGAGAGATATAAGAATATTTGATGTGTAATTGTAAATTTATGACCTTGGGAGTTTCCCCCTATAACCTTTAAAGGGTGTGAGCTATATTCTCCTTGTGTGAGTGTGATGTGTTGAACTCATAATGTATTTTTTATGTGAATGTAACTTTAATGTGATTATTATATGGATGCTCATGGTTGTAAATGTGTTGTGGGGTGAATCTTAAATAATGTGGCGATTTGAGTTGGAATGAGTGTATCCCAGAGTAGAGACTCAACTCCGATCTCAGGGGTGGGCTAAAACTTGACCCTATGGTTGGGAGGCCATCTCCCCATTCGCTCCTTAGCCTTTATTTATTTTGCAAGCTAGAATTACAAAAATAAAATACTATTCTAGTTGGTATGGAGCTCATTGTGATGATTCATTGAAAACTGATGTTGTAACCATAAGTTGGATGTAAAATATGTTGTATTAAAAAAAATGATTTTATTAAAGTTGGTATAATTTAGGTTTTGGATGTATTAAAGTTGGATAAAGGATGTTTAAAGATTGTATCTATAGGATTGTTGGATTGAAATCATTTATTGTGTAAATAAATTTTCTCTCTCTTGGTTAGAAGTGAGTGAGGAGGAAAAAAATTCTTTTCTTTTCAGATTTTATGTTACTAAAAGTTGAATAAAATAGGTTTGATTTGGCATAATAAATCGGTCATTTATCTTAGAAGCTAAGCTCTAAAAGGTGATGTGATTAGGATTGTTAATCTGGGGTTATGCAACTAATGATTATTTAATTAAAAAAATCTTCATTCAGTAAGAGTACCTTCTCCTTCTGTTGTTTTTAACTCATAGGGAATCTAACATAATTAAGAAATTAACTTCCATTAAGTTTAAGATTCAGATTGGTATATTTTAGAACACTATATTTCCACTTTCTTATTTTATATATATATATATATATATATATATATATATATATATATATATATATATATATATATATATATATATATATATAACCCTATTTTCCTATCTGCATATAAAACAAAGGGCAGAAAAATATATTTATACAGATATGTTAAAATCGAGAAGCTAACACATACACATATAAATCAAGCATTGATATATATCTCTCCATTTTAATTTTCTTCATTTATATTTTAATCTTATTGAAAAAAGTTTTAAAATATATATATATTTTTTTTTATCAATAAGAAGCTGAAGTGTTAACGCTTTTGACTAAAGCTACGCACTTGACATCTCCATCTTATCACTCTGTTGTGTGCACATGGAAACTCACCCTAATATCTCCTCTACCTCGCACAAACATTACCTTATCTTTCCATCATCACGCACAAACACCACCTTATTTCTCGGTCACTTGTGAATAGGTATCTCCTTATATCTTCGTCTTCTATGTGAAAGTGTGTATCTCCTTATTACTCCATCCCACGAATAGGTTTCTATCTCCTTATTACTCCATACTCGCACGCAGTGGTCACTTCATCGTTGCATGCAGTGTATTCTTCATCCTCATCTGTTCGATGTGGGCAGTCACCTACTGCAATTTCTCCTTTTCGGCATCCACAAATCTCTTGTCCACCCTGGTGGCTAGCATGGACACCATTCACCTTGCAGCAACCACTCCAACCTCGTCTTTCGAGCATTGCACTTCCTCGTGCAGGATAAGAGTTTCAAACTCATGATCATCCTATCAACAGGCCTTGTGACTTACCTTCACGTTGCGATTCATCCCCATTAAACGAAAATATTATAATAATGATATTTTTAATAAAAAGAAAATTAATTAAAATTAATTTAAAAAGAATTATAAAAAAGTAAATGAGATGGGGCCAACCCCACATGGGGGAGTGTGGCTCCATATGGTTTAGCTCCTCCCATATGGAGGGTGGATTCCGCAGCCTCTTATGTGGAAGGTGAGACCTCCATATGGAGGCCATATCCCCCCACAGGGGTGGGGAAGCGGGGCAGCTCCATAATTTTTTTTTATATCAAACATTTAAATATTAGTTATTAAATATATATATATATATATATATCAATTTATTTTAACAAAAAAAAGAAACATTAATTATGTTGTTATATAAACCAACATGATCGCCATTAGATCTATAAACAAAAATAATATGCAATAATAAATAAATAAATTTTCATCAAAAAATAAATAAATGATTACTACTATTGTACACAAATCAATAGTATCATTGTTAAATTTTTCATCAAAATAAACCAAATCAAATGGAGTAGAAGAAAACTATGATAAAACAAAAGAAACCTAGGATTTCAATAAACAAGTTTGAAATATACAAAATAAGTAATAACCCCATAATAGATTCAAATGGGTATACTTCTATCTTATATACAATCCATACCATTACATACTTGGCTCCATATTCTTCATCGCCTTCAACCCACACAAACAAATGAGAAGAATGACAAGAAAATCCGCCTTTATGTTGTATCCTTAAGGATTAGGGCTTTTCCAAGTTGCACTAAGATCCAATGGTGGGAAAAGAAATAATACAATGGTGGAGATTGGTTGCACACTCCAATTAGAAATAATTAGATATGAAATTTAATTAAAGTAGTTTAATTAGTAGCTTAATACATGGTGGAGTCCCATGTGACTAGGGACCCTCGCTTTAAGTCGCTTTAAAAACAACTTTGAATGGGGGGCTTTATATTAGGAATTTAAGAGTTTAACTAAATTAATTTTAAATGTTAAGTTTGATGAGATAAAAGAAATTTAAGCTTTTATTTAGATGAAGTTTTGGATTATTTATTTTAAATTTAAACTTTACATTTCTTTTTATTAACGAATATTGGCTATAGTTAATGTACACAAAAGTAAAGTTGAGCATTAAACCCATGGAGAGAGATTTAATTTAATTGGTTGGTATCAATATTGTTTAGTTAGCTTAATGATTATTATTATTTTAAAGAATGAGATTACTACATAGACACCTAAAAATGTCTTGTTAATCATGTACTACGTAATCATTCTATTAGTTAAATAATTATTTAATTATTTAATTAAGCTAATTAATTCTTCTAACTAATTCAAATCTATTGGTATTTTGGTATGGTTTTGTCATTGATGTCAACACCTACTAAACACTTATAAACTCTGGCACTTTGGAGAATCAACAACATTCATTGGCAAGCAAGTGACTCATGCACAGTCACCGATATTTGGCACACCAGCAAGATATAATGATCACCGACACTTGGAAGGATATGGAAAACACTTGGTAATGTCGAAGACATCGTTTGGACATCTTGTCCTGGAGTTTTGTTTATTGGTATATTCATATTTGCATATTTGTTGTTACCGGCAAATAGGTCCAGGGTTACACCGGTAGGATTATCTTTTCCAAATCAGCATGGCACACTAAGGAGATTATTAATTATTGTTGTAAATGGATTAAGCCAACATGTTCAATCGGTTATTGCATCGGTTATTGTATTGTTTGTAAAATGTTTTTATTGTAATATCATGTAGAGCCGACGTACTAAAATTGGTCTTAGGTTATGGTATAAATGTAAGATCTTATTCATAAGATCGAGAGTGGAATGTGAAAAAGGATTGTGTGAAGGTATATGCTAGAATAAGCAGAGCTATACACGCAGACATCATTTGAAGATTGAAGGAGGGTTTTTGTGAAGACAATCAGAACTACATCGGTACTGAATCCAACATATGAAGATGTTATTTTGTGCAGTACATTCTTATTGGATTTAACCATCCAACTGTAGTCAGTGTGACTCCCATTTTGTGATTGAGCAATGAGCTCTAGGCGCTTGGCCTTTTTGCATGTGCAGACCCCATTTATGTACACTTACTATCTACAGTAGTATCATCTGATTGTGGGTAAGGTTTCCCACCATGGTTTTTCCCCTTACAGGGTTTCCACATACAAATATTGGTGTTAGGTGTTGTGGATGACTTTGTGTTTATGTTTCATGCACTAATCCTTACCAGTATTGCAATTAATTATTAAAACTATCTATTGACATATTAAACTAGTTTACCAGTATTAAGCATTAAGTTGGTTAAGTTGTTTTTGGTTTGAATTTATTTGACAACTAATTCACCCTCCCCTCTCAGTTGTCTCCGAGACCTAACAATTGGTATTAGAGCTTAGTCCTCTTTTGCAAAAGTTTAACAGCTTGAGGAGATCCAATGTCTACTAACTATTTCAGGAAGGATAGTCCTAAACTTGATGGAACCAACTATGGCATATGGAAGATCAGAATGGAGACACATTTAAATTGCATTGGAAAAGACATCTGGGATGTTACAAAGAATGGTTATACTGTTGTTGTACAAGGTCAGCCTAGTCTAGCTAACTTGACAAAAGATGAGGAAAATGATTGCAAAGCAAGAGAAGCACTTTTGAGCGCATTATCAGATCAACAAATCATGGGACTATCAGATGGGTCTACTGCTAAAGCTATTTGGGATCATTTGGAAACATTGAATGAAGGAGATTCCACAGTCAAAATTGCAAAACTTGAAAGCTTCCGGGTTAGGTATGAACATCTGAAAATGGAAGAAGATGAAAGAATTTCTGCTTTTATGGAAAGAGTAAATGAGATTGTTTTGGATATTAAATGTTGTGGAGAAACCTTAAGTGAGGATGAAATTGTTTCAAAAGTTTTAAGAGGATTGCCACCGGCATATAAAATGAAAGTCATTGCTATAAATGAGTTAAGGACAATGCATAATACATCAGTAACTAGGGATACATTAATTGGGAAACTTTCAGCTTTTGAAATTGAAGAATTTGGTCCTGTTGCTACTATAAAGACAGATTTGGCCTTTAAAGCGTCAACATCATCTGCTCCATCATTTGACAAATCTGATTGGAAAGCCTTTTATGCAAGTGAACTTGAAGAAAGCAGGAAAGAGAATGAAGAACTTGAAGAACTTGAAGCACTATTTGCAAGGAAAATGCCTAAAGGTCTAGTTGGAAGTAAGTATGAAGGTAAAGCACCCTTTAAATGTTTTAACTGCAATAAGATCGGTCATATGGCTTCAAGATGCCCTGATAGACATGCTAGACTAAGAGAAGAAGCTAGAAGAACATACAAGCCTAACCCTGAATATCAGAGATACAAATTTAAGAAGAATAAAGACAAATCTTGTTACATTGCTGATGAAGGTGTGACTAATGATTCTGATGAGGATCTAGTAGACAATAGATGGGTTTTTGTTGCTATAACAGAAGATCAACCGACACCTACTACTCAACTGATAGAATAGGCCTTGGCAGCTAAAGTTGAAGTAAAGGATGAATGGATCACTGATTCAGGATGCTCACATCATATGACAGGAGACAAAGGTAAATTCTTGAACTTTCAAGAATACAATGGAGGCTTAGTGAGATTTGGAGATGACAAAGCTTGCTCAATCAAAGGTAAGGGTACAATATCTCTTGATAGTAAGCATAACACTGACAATGTTTACTATGTTGAAGGATTAAAGCATAATCTTTTGAGTATTGGTCAATTAGTTGAGAAAGGATTTCAGTTACAATTTAAAAATGGAAAATGCAAAATCATGAACAGAACTGGTTTGGAAATTGCAACCGAGAACAGACTAGAGGTAATATATTTCATTTGAATAATAGTGAAAAGACATGCTTGATTGCACATATAGATGAAAGTTGGTTATGGCATAAGAGACTTTGTCATGTAAACTTTGATTGCATGGTGAAGATCAGTACTACTAAGGCAGTTAGAGATTTACCTAAAATTATCAAACCTCATAATACAGTATGTAACGAATGTCAATTTGGAAAACAAGTTAGAGCTAGTTTCAAAAGTATTCCAGAAAAATCTAATAATGCTCTTGATTTAATTCACACTAATTTATGTGGTCCAGCTAGAACTAAAAGCTTACAAGGTGATAGATATTTCATGCTAATCATTGATGACTATTCTAGAACGTGTTGGGTTACTTTTCTCAAAGAAAAATCAGAAGCACTGGGAAAGTTCAAACTGTTCAAAGCAATGGTAGAAAATGAAACGAGTAAGAAAATCAAATGTCTAAGATCAGATCAAGGAGGAGAATTTACATCTAAGGAATTTAATACATTATGTGAAGTGAATGGAATCAGAAGACAACTATCAACACCTCGGACACCATAGCAGAATGGAGTTGTTGAAAGGAAAAACATAACTATGTTGGATGCAGCAAGAAGTATGTTATCATAAGCAAACCTACCATATATATATTGGAGAGAGGCAGTTAGTACAACGGTCTACACATTCAACAAAGTTCACATCAAAGGTGAAACCGGTAAGACCCCTCATGAACTATGGTTTGGTAATACTCCTACTCTTAAGTATTTCAGAATTTTTGGAAGTAAATGTTATATCAGAAGAGATGAATATATTGGCAAATTTGATCCTAGAAGTGATGAAGGAATATTTCTTGGTTATTCATCTAAGAGCAAGGCATGTAGACGTTTTAACAAAAGATTGCAAAAAATTGTTGAAAGTACAAATGTAAAGATTGATGAACAATTCAGAGGAACTTCAAGGTATATAGACTCTAAACCATCAACAAAAATTTTGACAAATGAACCTACTCTAAATCCACCGGTACAGAATGAAGATCCAGTTACCCCGGTATCATCTAAGGATTCCACAGTAACTGAGGAACCGCAGCAAACAAAGACACCCCAGTATGTAAGACTGAATCATTCTGAAGATTAGATAATTGGAAACAAGTTTAAAGGAGTTATGACAAAAGGAAAATTGGCAAATGAAGAGGTATGTCTTGTTTCTCAATTTGAACCATCATTTGTTAATGAGGCATGTGAAGACAAATTTTGGATTAAAGCTATGGAAGAAGAATTAAAACAAATTGAGAAAAATAACACTTGGACATTAGTTCCCCGGCCTAAAGATAAAAATGTAATTGGAACCAAATGGGTATTCAGAAACAAACTTAATGAAGATGGTAAGGTTGTCAGAAATAAAGAAAGACTAGTGTGTAAGGGATATTCTTAGAAAGAAGGAGTTGATTACAATGAAACCTTTGCACCGGTAGCTAGAATTGAGGTAGTCAGAATATTTTTGGCTTTTGCAGCACACAAGAACTACAAAGTTTATCAAATGGATATTAAATGTGCATTTGTGAATGGAGATCTTGAAGAGGAAGTCTATATTGAACAACTTGATGGATTTTCTTTGACAGATGACAATGAAATGGTTTGCAGGTTAAGAAAAGCTCTGTATGGACTAAAGCAAGCTCCAAGAGCTTGGTATGCAAGATTGGATAAGTATCTTTTAAAGATTGGTTTTACTAAAGGAAATGTAGACAACAATTTATATTACAAAATAACTAATGATGACATATTGATTATAGAAGTATTTGTTGATGATATAATCTTTGGAGGAGAAGATGGATTATGTAAAGAATTTTTTATTAAAATGCAACAAGAATTTGAAATGTCTATGATTGGAGAAATAAAATTCTTTTTAGGATTGCAGATTTCACAGACTGATAAAGGTATATTCTTGAGTCAATCCAAGTACTTAAAAGAGTTACTTAAGAAATTTGGGATGAAAAACTCTAAACCGGTAAGCACACCTATGACAACAAATGACAAATTATCACAAAGGGATGAATCTACACCTGTTAATCCAACTAGATACAAATCTATGATAGGAGGTTTACTGTATTTGACACAAACCAGACCTGATATTATAAATGCAGTATGTATTGTTTCAAGATTTCAAAGTAATCCTAGAGAAAATCATGAATCAACAGTAAAAAGATTTTCCGATACTTACAAGGCACTACAAATCTTGGATTATGGTATCCTAGAGATGAAAACTTTGAATTATGTGCATACATAGATGCAAATTGGGCAGGAGATGTGGATGATAGAAAAAGAACCACCGGCGGAGCATTCTTTCTTGGAAATAGATTAGTTTCTTGGTTGAGTAAGAAACAAAGTTGTACATCTTTATCAACAGCAGAATCAGAATATGTTGCAGCAGCAACTAACTGTACATAGGTACTATGACTTAAGCAAATGTTGAAAGACATAAAGGTAAAATGCAAGGAACCTATTATTATCTATTGTGATAACACTGCAGCAATTGATATATCTAAGATTTCGGTATTACATTCTAAAACCAAACATGTTTCTATCAAACTGAATTTTCTAAGGGAAAATGTTGAAGCAAAGGAAATAAAACTGGTTTATGTGAATACTAAAGAGCAGATTGCAGATATCTTTAGTAAACCTCTGCCTAAGGAAACTTTTGAATATCTTAGAGATCAACTTGGGGTCATACCCCCACCGGTAGAGACTTAGGAAGTTGATGATTGTCATCAACCGACAGAATTAACAGAGAAATCTTTTATTCCGGCTTTGATGGGAAGCTACTTCTCAGGGGGAGTAGTTGGCATACTAAATTGATTGGTAGTTTGTATATGAACTTGGTTTTGTTGTAACTTTGGCATTTGATGTCAAAGGGGGAGAGATTGGTATGGAAAAACTTTGAAAAATACAAGGAAAACACATGTTGCTCCCAGGGGGAGAGATTGTTGTTTGGGAGAGATTATTACTCTTTGTATGTATTTTTTATTTCTGGTTATGATCTCTTTTTGGAGATTGTTGGTTTTTGGTATTTGACATTTCTGTTTTGGCACTCTAATGGTTTTTCCATCTTGTGTTGCCATCAATGTCAAAGGGGGAGATTGTTGGTATTTTGGTATGGTTTTGTCATTGATGTCAACACCTACTAAACACTTATAAACTCTGGCACTTTGGAGAATCAACAACATTCATCGGCAAGCAAGTGACTCATGCACAGTCACCGGTATCTGGCACACTAGCAAGATATAATGATCACTGACACTTGGAAGGATATGGAAAACACTTGGTAATGTTGAAGACATCATTTGGATATCTTGTCCTAAAGTTTTGTTTATTGGTATATTCATATTTGCATATTTGTTGTTATTGGCAAATAGGTCTAGGGTTACACCAACAGGATTATCTTTTCTGGATCAGCATGACACGCTATGGAGATGATTAATTATTGTTGTAAATGAATTAAGACAACATGTTCAATCGATTATTGCATCAATTATTGTATTGTTTGTAAAATGTTTTTATTGTAATATCATGTAGAGCCGACCTACTAAAATTGGTCTTAGGTTATGGTATAAATGTAAGGTCTTATTCATAAGATCAAGAGTGGAATGCGAAAAAGGATTGTGTGAAGGTATATGTGAGAATAAGTAGAGCTATACATGCAGACATCATTTGAAGATTGAAGGAGGGTTTTTGTGAAGACAATTATAACTACACCGGTACTGAATCCAGCATATGAAGATGCTATTTTGTGTAGTACATTCTTATTGGATTTAACCATCCAGCTGTAGTTAGTGTGACTCCCATTTTGTGATTGAGTAGTGAGCTCTAGGCGCTTGGCCTTTCTGCATGTGTAGACCCCATTTATGTAAACTTACTATCTGCAGTAGTATCATCTGATTGTGGGTAAGGTTTCCCACCATGGTTTTTCCCCTTACAGGGTTTCCATGTACAAATATTGGTGTTATGTGTTGTGGATGACTTTGTGTTTATGTTTCATGCACTAATCCTTACCGGTATTGCAATTAACTGTTAAAACTGTCTACTGACATATTAAATTGGTTTGCCGGTATTAAGCATTAAGTTGGTTAAGTTGTTTTTGGTTTGAATTTATTTGACAACTGATTCACCCCCCCCTCTCAGTTGTCTCCGGGACCTAACAAAATCATCACCTTCAAACATTGCTAATTATTCAATTTATATCTTCTTCATCAATTAATCATTTAACCTTTCTTAAATATTAATTAAATATTATTTATTTATTTAATTATGATTTAGTCCTTAATTAAATAATCCTTATTATTTAATCACACTCCCATTTCTAATAATTAAATAATTTCATTTAAGTTATTTAATTAATTATTTTATTCTTCCAAATCTGCAAATTTGAATTTCAATTAATTTCATCTTTCCAAATTCACATTTCACCAAATTTGAATGTCAACACATTCAAGTTAATATGCATTTCAATTTCATCATTCGAAAATCAAAATTCAAATTCAAATCAATATGGAATTGAATTTCAATTCAAAATTCCTACAACACAAGTTGAAAATCATGACCAATTGATCAAATCAATTAACTCTCCAATTTCCCCTTTTCACTCTCAATCACCTTTTTCTAACAAATCAATCTATTCAGTCTTCTCTCAATCAATTCAATTAACTTGTCAATCTATCTAGTTGACTAGTCAATCAATTGAGTTATCTTTCTAATCAATCCACTTAACAAATCAATCAAAGTCAATCAACTATCAATCAACACTTGAGTTCCATTTCTCACCCCATCTCACCCAAAAATATATAAAAGCAAGATCAATTCTTCATTTTCAACAATCACGATCTTTGAAACTATTGTGTCTAATCTATGTAGGAAATCCAATACGATATCTGAGAACCACCCACAAACACAATTTTGGATAAGGACAATGGAAGATACGATGTAGAATAGGGGGTTTCTTATCATTTTAATTATTTGATTTTGCATCCATTCTATTGGTTTATGTTTGGAATTGGTTTAATTAGTTAAGGAATTTTGTGATTGTTCATTTTAGTCTAATTAGCTATGATTTCTATTGATGATTTTAAGCATGAAAGAAATGGTGAACCCAACGTGAAACAACAACTTTTAACCTTATTGGCATGATTTTTTGTGTTTTTTTGCAAGACACATAGGAAGTGTTACGTATTTGAGCTAACAGAAATTCGTATTCGCTCACAGCACACCATATTCAAGTTGATAGAAATTTGCATTCACTTACAACCCAGTTTGTATTCGCCTAAAAAAATGTTCGCAGTCATTAGGTTTAATCATATACTCAATTTCTTTTATCATTTCAATTCATGATCTATTTGTACTTCTAACCCATCAAGGATTTCTAAATCTAGAAGTTTTTATTTTTCTATATGAAATGCACCTAATCTCATGGCAAGGAAGGTGAGATTCAAGATCTCAGGTGCAAGAAGGAAAGAAGAAGACAAAAGACAACAAAGGGCTCATCGATGAATGCTCAAGGCAGAAAGAAGACTCCAAAACCTCGAAGAACTAGTTTCTCTATCCAAATACTATAACCTTGTGCATAAATACCTGGAGAAATTTGACATATTCAATGACATCGAGGTCATGGGCAATATCATTTTCGATTGATCCTCTATTTTGCAGATTTTTCTTTTGTCTTTTAATTATGTCTATTATCAATATGTAAGGAAGTTAAGTAGTGGAACAACTTCCTACAATAGCATTGAGAGGAGGGTAATGCAAAAACTTTTACAGATAGTTACAATAGTTACAGAGACTTAACAAAAATAATCAAAATATCATGCATACCACAACACAACACAATGACTTATGTGGGGAAAACCCTTTCGGAAGAAAAACCCCACACTCCAAAAGCAACTCAATATATTATTCAGCAATCAGTAACAAATTACAATGTACTTGCAGAGAAATCTCTTCATAGGACTACCACTAAACAAAGACTTAGAGGTAACTCAATTTCCATAAGACTCTTACACACAACCTTTATCTTCCGCACCTCATATATAGGAGATACAGTACAAGAAACCGTCAAATGGTATTACAAAACCATGGGCTAAAACCACCCAATAAAGTAGAGATGACCTTATCTCCCTTCTAGATTCCCTATGACGTGTTAAAAAATGCATCAACATGCATCCCTCCCTTTTACAACTCATTTATGTGTTCGATACATTTTATATTTCCTATTTCAAGAGTACAAACTTTCCAAATCTATAACTTGAGAACCGTGTGTCTTATTGATGAATCCTTTGAAGCGTCAGAAATCTCACGAAGTGTATAATTAGCTACACCATTTATGCCCACTTTTCAAGGCATTTTGGGGCCTTTAAAGTCCTCAAACTTAAATTTCAACCTTTCATTGCATTCCTCCAAAATGGAAACTTTAATATCTTCAAAACTAGTTGCAATCTTGCGATATAACTTTACCAGAAGCTTCAAGAATAATCTCACAACATTTTGTGCTCAAACAAAAACTTACTATAAATAGTAACCTCATGTAAATGCAAGGTTGAGACACCATTTTTCCCAACACAATCCTCATTCATGCAAACACTGAGCCACATTCACTCAAACAAAAATTTATAATCGGTGTGACAAAAATTCACATCCGATCACATAGAAATTCTCATTCGATTAGACGATCATTCACATTCACTGGATATTTTTGGGCACTTTCTATTATGTACATTCTAATATATTTCTGACATTTTGATCTTTTTAATGTTCTATTTTCTAGCATATCAGTCACAAACATGTAGTGTCCTAAGGGGTTGAATATGTGGTCATAAGGGGTCATGCATGTGTTCTAACATGTATGTGTGATCCCTTAGGACCACTTATGACCCCTTATAACATCCTAGAATGTTTATAATGTACCCGGTTCGGACCCAATTTGACCACATACAAATATCACACTGCACGATTTAGTCTTTTCTCTAGATCAAGTCCCTTAATTTGAGCTCAACATGTGTTTGAATTAGTATATAGACATATATCGTAGTATTACTCTTCAAAGCAAATCCCTCTTAGTCTTTCGATCTCTCTTCCCTTAATTCGCTCAGCATGTGTTTCAATTTTTAAAATTATGTTTTAATTTAGTACACATGTATATATCTTTAATGATCTCTCTCTCTCTCTCTCTAAAATTAATGTTATCTATATCTCCCTGTCATGAAAATGATCTCCCTCTCTCTCATTAATGTTTTAACAATTTAAAATGTATGTATGTGATCTATATAGATAAATTTATATGTCTTAATGATCTCCCTCTCGCTCGATCTTTAAAATTATTTATTTAAAATTTTGAATTATGCGAGAACTTAATGTATATATATACATATATATATATATATATATATATATATATATATATATATCAATTATGTGAGAACTTCACATGTGTATATTTTAATTTTTAATGAGCTCAAGATTAACGATCTCTCTCTCTCTCTCTCTCTCTAGAATTTAACTGATTTTAATTTTTAATTTTTTAAATTGAATGCACTTCATGTGTGTGTGCTTACATATTTATTGTAACTTTATGACCTACCTAGATAGATGGCATCCCAGGATCCATTCCATGATCATGTACTTGATTAGGAGCCACATGATCATATAGATCCTCCACAGAAGGATCCCCTATTGCCTGATTGTTAGATTCAATGACAGTCCCAAAGTGTTGGCATTCTACATTCTAGTGAGAAATGATGGTGTTGTCATTGATGGAAACCTACCGGCAACCTACTGGCAACCTTTAGGCAGCCACCCGACATTCATCTGGTAAGCACCGGTGGGCACCAACACTGGCAGACACTTCATTAGCAATGACAACAATGTATACCGACACCCCAGCTGACAGGAACAAAATTTTGTTTATTGTGCTTAATTGTAAATATCTTTTGTAAAGCCGACATGGCATATTGTAATAGACTCATATATGTATGAGATATTGTAAATCATTTTGTAATAATGGACATATGATGGATATGGTAGAAGTGATGAGCGAATATTAAGGTAGATTTTGTATAAGGTTTATGGTTATAGTATGAGCTTAAACCGGTACTGAACCTGGCATAGCAGATGCTGAATTCTAGCAGTACATTATATTGGATTCTCATAATAAATTTTGTAAGTCAGTGAGACTTCTATCTTGTGATTGAGCAGTGAGCTCTAGGTAGTTGGCCTTCCTGCATGTGCAGGCCCCTCGTTGTAAGTAATATTTATTCATTGGCTAGTGAGTGAATATTGTGGGTCAAAAATCCCACCGAGGTTTTTCCTACACCGAGTTTCCTCGTTAAACATCTTGTGTTATGGTGTATTTTCTATGATGTCCTTACTGTTCCTATTTACTGCATTAATTCTTGTTTACTAGTACACTGTTTTGGAATGCAAAATACTTAATAAGGCTAAATATTCTCCCAACAGGTTAGATACTGATTCACCCCCCCCCCTCTCAGTATCTTTGGGACTATCATTAATACTAACAATTGGTATCAAAGCTTGGTCCTCTATTTTCAAAAGTCTAACAGCCTGAGGAAGATTCAGACACTGGTATAGATGGAGAACTTAAGAAAGCAATTGGAAGGAGCTCTTATGGACTATGATTCAGAGAAGTTGAAGAATATCAAACTTGAAGATGATCTAAGGATTGCATGGGAATTCATTCAAAGACTTCAGGAGAATCTTACTATTGCTAGAAATAAAAGAAAAGAACTTCATGAGAAGATGCAAAGTGATGATCTGATGAAAAGGAAACTCTTAATGAAATTTGTAAACAAGATGAGGCAAGAAAATATGACTATGAGGAATGAAATGCAAGACATGACTATGAGATTTTATAAAGATATTGAAGACAGAAAGAAGAATGAAGATGACTTGACTAGGAGACTCAATGATGCTGGAAATGAAAATCTAAGACTCAGTCATGAAAATGATATGTTGAAGACAGATTTGATTCATATGTAACATGATAAAACTGAACTTATGAGACAGAAGGGAATTATGGAAAATGAGTTGGCTACTACAAGTCAACATGAAGAGAAATTCAAGAAAAGTTTAGAAGAACTTGATGATATATTGAAAAGTCAGAAACCTAATGGAGATACTAATGGAATTGGATTTGAAGTGGGTGAAAGTTCTGGTACTACAAACAATCATGATCACAGTAAACTGGTAAGACAACCTAATGCTTACAAATTTAATGGGAAATACTTTAACTATAACAAGTATGGTCATAGAGAAAATCAGTGTAGATCTAGAAACAATAAGAACATTAATGCACCCACCAGTCAATGTTCCAAATGAAATAAAATTGGTCACAATTCAGAAAACTACAAAATGAATGTAAGATGTTATGTTTGTGGAAGATTTGGGCACTTATCTAATCAATGCAGAACACAAACCGGCATTAGGATATGGAAAGGCTATTCAGAAGAATAATGTGACTTGTTATGCTTGTAACAAGATTGGACATATTGCAAAATTTTGTAGAAGCAAGACTTCACTGGAAAACAATAAAGGACCCAGTTTGAAAGGAAAAGAAAAGGTTGATGAGGTAAAGCAAGAATTTTCAAGACAATGGATTAGAAAGATAGATCAGAATGTTGATAAGACTATTCCTTCACCGGTAGAACATAGTATTACTCCACCGACAGGAGATTCTTCATCCAACTAAAAAATAACCGTTTGGGGGTATTCCAACAAGTTAAATATCATGCAAAGTACCCTTGGTTAAAGGGGTGGAGATGAATTTCTTCTCTACTGGAAGATGTGTTAAGTTTCACTTAACCGACGAGAATTTAATGCGGTTGTTGGAAGAAAATATATTATAAATCATCGGTTTTCCCTCTTTTTCAATTCACTAAGCATTCAAACTTTCAGAGAGCACGAAATCTGAGCGAAGGCATCCAAGACAAATAAGTGAAGTGATTTCTCTCAAGAACTCAACCATTATCAGGCAACTTAAGGTATTTTTCAATTGCTTCCTCCTCTGCTCTGGAATTTATTGCAAACCCTACTGTTGTGGAAGTTGTAAAATGCCCTAGGCCCGTTTTTAAGATTATCCCTAAAATAGCCAAGCAAGATGATTCTATAGGCACATTTTCAAAAATTCCTAAAGGTGTTGCTTATGCTGAAGACCCTAGAATTTATATTCATTCCAATGTTGAGGAATTAGGTTCTGAGGAAGTGTTGAAGCTGTTTAAAACTATTATCTGTGATGAAAATGGAAATGTAAAACCTGAACACAAGGTAATTGAAACTTTAGGTTCTGTGGAAATCTTGGACATCCCTGAATTTCCTAAGGAGGTAGTGAGAATTGTCCTCAGTAGAGTTCATGGAGAATTTCTTTGGCTAGATTCAGTTTGCAAAATCACTAAGGAATCAATTAGGGCAGTGATAGGTTTACTCTCCACTGGTAGTAGGCCAGATAAGACTAATAAGGTACCTAATAACACAGTCATGACCTTAACAGAAGCAACATATGATAGCAGATCCCTGAGAGTAAATGACATCAAAGATGTAAATTTCAGATTCATAAGCATGATCTTAGGCTACAAGACCACACATGCAAACCGACTTAATTTAGTTTCTAGTCTTTGCATTAAAAGTGCTTATGATATGGTGAATAATGATGCAAAAATAGATGTATGTGAGTGGCTAAAGGATGAATTAATAGACAACCTAATAAAGATAAAAGGAGATAAGAAAGGAACATTTCATTTTGGCAATCTTTTGGTATGTCTTATGTTATATTTCACAAAAGAAGTTCCCAGTATTGGAAAGAAAGATTTTGGATATGATATACCAGTAGGCAAACAATTTCTAGAAATCTTCATAGGTATGGGCACTGATAAAGAAAACAAAATAACTAAGTATTTTAAAACCTTCCAAGCAAAAATGAAAACCAGGGTCAGACTACCACAGAGTGTAGTAGACAAGTACAACAAATAAATATGTTTTGTGATTAAAAAGGATGAAATATGGATGGAAGCAGTTCTTCCTAGAACTATATGGGTAACTAAAATGGGGTATGAGGCAGATGTAAACATTATTGAGACTTATGCTAAAGCCTTACTAGAAGCACCTAGAGAACCCATAGAAAAGGTTTTTGGTAATGCAGAAACAATTAAAAGTGGTGTGCAGACATTGAAACAAAGAAAGAAAAGAGAAAAGTACATAAGGAGTGCATCAAAGCAAGTAAAGGAAATAAAATAAAACATCATGAACATAACTGGAATAAAGGAAAGTGACCTAGATGGATTACAACTAGAGGCACACATCTCACCGGTTGGTACATCATCTGACAGTGAGATACCTGTTGAATTTAAAAGAGTTGATAGGAAGAGAAAACCCTCACTGGTACCCTCTCCTTCACCCAAGAAAAAAAGAACAACAAGGCAGAAACAACAGGCAGTAAGACCACCGGAAAGGAAGTTGACACCTAAGAAGAAACAACAACAGGTTATACCACCGCTGCATAACTTATTGAGTGAAATCACTGAGGAAGGTGTTGGCAAATGCACACTCCAATGAGAAATTGTAGGTGATTGAAGGTATTTTCATTGATGGCAACCTTACAATCCTATGGCACTGGTAGGCACCAGCATAGGAACTGACATCGACAACGGCAAAGATGATTATCGGCACCCCAGCCGACAAGATTTTATTTTGTATTTAATTGTAAAATATTTTTGTAAGCTAACAAGGACAATTGTAAAAGGACTCATATAAGTATGAGATCTTGTAGATCATTTGTGTAAGTATGGAATGTAATAGGCAGATGGGAACATGTGAATATTAAGGCAGGATTTGGAATAAGGTTTATGGAAGTTGTATGAGCTTAAACAGGTACTAAACCTGTCATAGCAGATGTTGAACTGAAGCAGTACATGATATTGGATTTGCATAATCCATTTTTGTAAGTCAGTGAGACTTCACTTTTTGTAATTAAGCAGTGAGCTTTAGGCAGTTGGCCTTCCTGCATGTGCAGGCCCCTATTGTAAGTAATATTCATTTATTGGCTAGTGAGTGAATATCGTGGGTCACAAATCCCACCGAGGTTTTTCCCACACTGAGTTTCCTCATTAAAAATATTGTCTTATGGTGTGCTTTCTATGGTGTGGTTATTGATCTTATTTACTGCATTATTTCTAGTTTACCAATACACTGTTTTGGAATGCAATTTGTTTAATAAGATAAGAAAATTTGTTAACCGACAAGATACTGATTCACCCCCCCCCCCCCTCTTAGTATCTTTGGGAATCCTAACAATTGGTATCAGAGCCTAGTCCTCTATTTTCAAAATCCTAATAGCTTGAGGAAGATTCTGACACCGATACAGATGGAAAACCTATGAAAGTAATTGGAAACAACTCTTGCAGATTATGATGCAGAAAAGTTGAAAAATATGAAACTTGAAGATGATCTAAAGGCTACATAGGAAATCATTCAAGGACTTCAAGAAAATATCACTATTTCTAGGAACAAAAGAAGAGAACTTCATGAGAAGATACAGAGTGATGATGATGAAAAAGAAACTCTTAATGATCTTGTAAGCAAGATGAAGCAAGAGAACATGACCTTGAGGAATGAGATGCAAGATATGACTATGAGGTTTTGTAAAGACATTGAAGACCAAAAGAAGAATGAAGATGACTTGACTAGGAGAATCCATGATGCTGGAAATGAAAATCTAAGACTCAGTCATGAAAATGATATGTTGAAGATAGATATGATTCACTTGGAGCATGATAAAACTGAACTCATGAGACAAAAAGATTTCTTAGAAAATGAGTTGGCTACTACAAATCAACACAAGGAGAAATTCAAGAAAAGCTCAGAAGAACTTGATGACATGCCGAAAAACTAGAAACCTAATGGAGATACTAATGGTCTCATCTTTGAAGTTGGTGAAATCTCTAGTACTTCAAACAATCATGATCACAATAAACCAGTAAGACAACCTAATGCCTACAAATTTAATGGGAAATACTTTAACTGTAATAAGTATGGTCATAGAGAAAATCAGTGTAGATCTAGAAACTATCAGAACACCAATGCACCCACCAATCAATGTTCTAAATGCAAAAAAAATGGTCATAATTCAGAAAATTGCAGAATGAATGTAAGATGTTATGTTTGTGGAAGATTTGGACACTTATCTAATCAATGCAGAACACATACTGACATAGGATATGGAAAAGCTATTCAAAAAAATAATGTGACTTATTTTTTATTAAGGAAAACCAGGTTTTAAGGGACTCAAAACCCGCTTACATAACGAAAAGATAGGCAAGAAAGAAGATAGAGAGAACAATATATAGAAAGAAAAGCTGCAAAAGACCAGCAAAAAAAATAGCAGCTAGGAAAAGGACAATAAAAAGCCAACGAGAGACCGGCAAACAAAGACCAGAATTACATTATAGATAAAGACTTTTATAGGCTATTTAGCATCCTTAACCAGCATCATCGTAGCCTTAGCAGCTTCTCTCAGGTTTTTGTTCTCTTGCTTCAAATGGATGTCTTTAGTCTTCATCTCCAAATTGTTGGTAGTCTGCCTTGTTCTTCACTTGGAAGTTTGGGGAGTAGAGCTAGAGGTCGACATGTCATCAATGATCACCATCTCTTTGTTCTGTTGGTTCCTCTCCAGACAATCAACCAAGGCATTCATATTTTGAGACGAGACCTTCAAAACCTCAAGGCTATGATTCATAAGATTCTTCAATGCCTTCTTAGTTTTAGTAACCCGATTGATAATAATTTCATTATCAACCTCAACCTTATCTTTGACAATTTTGATCTCATCTTCCAGATGCTTCAAGTCTCCCTTAATCACATCTTTTTCTGGCCAATCCTGCATTTCAATTTCATCCTCTGCCTCACTGGTGTCAACCTCCGCATCCTCTTTCCAAGTATTGGTATCCTTAATGAAATAATGTGACTTGTTATGCTTGTAACAAGATTGGACATATTGCAAAATTTTGTAGAAGTAAGGCATCATCGACAAATAACAAAGGACCCAGTTTGAAAGGTAAAAAGAAGGTTGAAGAAGTAAAGCAAGAATTTTCAAAACAATAGATTAGAAAGTCAGATCAAAATGTTAATGAAGCTATTCCTTCACCAGTAGAATAGAGTATCACTCCACCAGTAGGAGATTCTTCATCTAACTGAAAAGAAATCCCTTGGGGGTATGGCAAAAAATTGAGAAACATGCTAGTTTACCCTCGGTTGATGGTGAGAAGTTGAATTGCTTCTTTACTAGCAGATGTGTTAAGTTTCACTTAATCGACGGGCATTTAATGTGGTAGTTGAAGGAAATGACATTATAAAGCAAGTATTTTTCACTCTTTTTCACTCACCGAGCATTCAAATTTCCTTAGAGTGTGAAAAACCCGAGCGAAGGAATCCATAGCAAGAAGTGAAGAAAATCATTCAAGCATTCAAACCTAAAGGCAGATTAAGGTATTTATACAATGGCTTCCTCCTCTACACCTGAATTCATTGCAAACCCTATAGTAATTGAAGTAATTAAACACCCTAGGCCCATATTTAGAATCATTCCTGAAGTAGCGAAGAAGGATGATACCCTAGGAGCATTTTCTAAAATACCCAAAGGAGTTGCTTATGCTGAGGATCCTTGAATTTACATACATTGTCATATTGAAGAACTAGGTGTTGATGAGATTATGAACATGTATAGGACAGTAATATGTGATGAAAATTGTAATGTAAAACTGGAACACAAGATAATTGAAACCCTAGGTTTTGTGGAGATACTTAGCATTCCTAATTTTCCCAAAGAGGTTATAAGGATTGTATTGAGTAGAGTTCATGGGGAGTTCTTTTGGCTAGATTTCATTCATAAGATAACAAAAGAAGCAGTTAGGGTAGTGACAAGCTTACCTTCCACTGGTAGCAGGCCTGACAAGACTAAAAAGGTTCCAAACGACACTGTAATGACCCTAACCGGTGCAACCTATGACAAGAGATCCTTAAGAGTCAATGATGTAAAGGATATCAATGTAAGATTCATTAGCATGATTCTTGGATACAAAGCTACACATGCCAATAGATTAAACTTTGTTTCTAGTTTATGTATAAAGAGTGTTTATGACTTAGTAAATAGTAATGCAAAGATTGACATATGTGAATGGTTAAAAGATGAGCTAATAGACAATTTGAAGAAAATTAAGGGTGACGAGAAAGGCACATTCAAATTTGGTAACCTACTTGTATGTCTATTGTTGCATATCACCAAGGAAGTTCCCAGTATTGGTAGAAAGGATTTTGGATTTGACATTTTGGTAGGAAAACAACTTTTGGATATTCTTAATAACATGGGAGATGATAGGGAGAAGAACATAATTGAACACTTTCAGGCACTGAAGGCTAGAATGAAAAATATGGAAAGATTATCTCAATCCATAGTTGATAAATATCAAAAAGAGATATGTTTTGTTATAAAGAAGGATGAAATCAGGATGGAGGCAGTGGTTCCAAGGACAGTTTGGGTTACAGAGATGGGTTATGAGGCTGATGAAAACATAATAGAAACTTATGAAAAATCCCTTCTAGAAGCCCCTAAATAACCATCAAAAGAAATATTTGGTAGTGTTGAAACTATTGAAAGAAAAGTTCAATCACATAAACGAATAAAGAAAATAGAACAAACAATTAGAAAAGCAACAAGACAGACAAAGGTAATCAAGGAAAACATATTAAATATGACTGGTATTAAGAAGAGCGACTTGGAAGGATTACAACCGGAAACACATCTTTCACTAGTCGATACCTCCTCTGACAGTGAAATACCAATAGAGTTTTAGAGAGTACAAAGGAGAAGGAAACCTTCACCGATACCCACTCCTACACCAAAGAGAACAAGAAGGAAACAACAGGCAGTAAGGCCTCCAGCAAAGAATATAACACCCAGGAAGAAGAAGGAAAAACAAGTTATCTCCCCACTTGATAATCTTCTAAATGAAATTACTGAAGATGGAAACTTGTCAAACGTTAGCAAGTTGTATAACACTTTCACTAATGAAGAAAAGGAAAGCATAGAAAACAGTGTTATTCTACACTTAGATATTTATAAGAAATTTTTTATAGAAGTTGTAGATGATCTACCTAGTGACTTGTACAGAAGGTTATATGCAAAAAGGTTAGCAATTGTGGAACTAGATAAGAAGATTAAGGCAGAAAAATTACTTGTAGTTCACCCAGTGAAATCAGCAGAAGAAATTGATGAACTAATAAGTGAAGCAAACAGGACTGTATCTTCCACCGGTCACTAGCATGTAGCATTAATGGCTAGTAGAGTAAATGAGATCACTAAAGAGACAATGGACAAATGGGATATCTTCTTTATAGAGAAGGAAAAGCAAGAAGAACTTAAATGACCAAAGACTTTCAGAGTTTATCAAAAGGAAAAAGATAAAGGTAAAGGCAAGGTAGGTGGTTCTTCGAGCATAAAGGTAATAGATAACTTGCCCCCACCTCCTTCTGATACTCCACTGGCATAAACTATTGATACACCACCGGTAATAGATAATGTTGAGAGTATGGAGACAACACATGAAAACACCAATTCTAATTCAGAGGTGTTGTATACCATAAATATTGACACACAAGAAGTCAACATTGTGGTTGATATGGAAACAACTGAAAAGAGAGATGTGGCAACTGAGCCACCGACATAAAACATTGTAGTTGAGCCAAATGTTGAGGATACGGTTGGAAATGTTGAGATTGGGATTGAAATACATACTGAACAATCAATTGATCCCCTAGATACTAGAAAGACAGATACCACTAATGTACACACTGAAAAACCTACTAAGCAACCGGCTATAGATAAATCTATTGAGATACCAGTAGTAGATAGTTTAGAGGTACATACAAAAAAACCAATAGTTAACACTGAGACACAATCAAAGAAACCGGCAATGGAAAGCATAGAGAAACCAACAGAGGTACATTCTGAGAAACATGAAGAGGAAAAGGTTCAGATAGAAATAGTGCCATCGACAATAGCTGAGAAACCCAAACCTTTGCTAGTAGAAATGCAGACTCAAACTAACCTACCAGAGGTCAACATAAGCAAAGAGGTTACTCACACCAGTGGATTGCAGATCGTTAAGGCAGTTGGATAGTCATTTGGTTCCTCATTAACAAAATTTAGACCGACAAATGTAACAGAGGTATTATTAGATTCCATCAAGAAAATCACAGAGTGTAATGTACAGGCATATAAGGTTATTGATGACACAATTCATTTATTGAAACTAATTGCACCCAAGTGCAATGTGGAAAATAAAGATTCTTTGAGTCAACTAGACACATTGTCTAAGTACATCACTGACAATCTTTTGACAGTTCATCAAATTAATGAGGAGACATTCAGTGATAAAATGAACAAGGAAAAAGAAAAATTCTTTGAAGAGACAATAAAGAAGTGCATGGAACAAATTGACACCCTCCTACCAGCACTAAACAAAACTTTAACATAATTTAAGGAGTTGTACAGAGACACCTGCAAGACTGATCTTCTAAAAGTGGATATTGACAAGGAAATCAGCATAGTACAAAAAGAAATAAATGATATAGCTGACAATCTCATTGGTTCATTAGAACCCATATCAGTAATAGAGCAGGAAATAGCAAGTTTTGAGGAGAAACTTGAGAAATTGGAGAAGGAGAAGGAAAGAATAAAATACAAAGCTAAGGAACTCAAATGCAGACTTGGTCCGAAACTAGACATCCTCATCTCTTTGAGAAAAGAGATTTTTGAGGCACTTGTTCCAGGACTTAAGACACCGGAAGACCAAATGCACATACTCATTGGTACCATCCAAAGGAAAAAAGAAGCATTGAAGGATAGTGAGAGGTTCACTAACAACTTGAATTTTGCATTAGCAAATCTATATCAAATTGTAACCCACCGATTACAGGGATCATAACAAGAACTACACTCAATTGACATTAATTGACAGCCTTTGTCATTGATGCCAAAGGGGGAGTAGTAGAATGAGAAAAATGATTGGTTGAAGACATCACCTGCTCAGGGGGAGCACACAATTTTGAAGCACACAGTTTTGGCAAGATTTTTTTGGACAACACAGTTTTTGATACAATTTTGACTTTTTTGTTGGCATTATGTGAACCGGTATGAGGACATGATGATATTGTATGTTGTCATTGATTTCAATATGCTGAAGAAGAGAGAGCCAATATGTTACCAATAACCGGTATATGTGAGAACCAATATAACATTGTGAACCGGTATATGTGAGAACCAATATAACTACTCAAGAATGATGTGGGTCACATTCTTGAAAGATAAGTCTAAAGCTTTTGTAAAGTTCAAAGATTTCAAAGCATTAGTGGAGAAGGAAAGCGGTAAAAGGATCAAGTGCTTGAGAAATGATCGAGGAGGAGAATTCACTTCCAATGAATTCAACAAGTATTGTGAAGAACATGGCATCAAGAGGCAACTGTCTACCCCCTAGACTCTACAGCAGAATGACCTAGTAGAGAGGAATAACTGGACTATGGTTGAAACAGCTAGAACTATGTTGATTCAAGCAAAGGTTGCTCACACCTTATGGAGAGAAACAATGAGCACTGCAATCTACACAATGAACCAGGTACTCATCAAGAAAGGTAAGGATAAAAATCCTTATGAGTATTGGACCGATAAGACACCTGTGGTTAGCTACTTTAGAGTCTTTGGTAGCAAATGTTACATCAAGAGGAGCGAACACCAGAGAAAATTTGATATAAAAAGTGATGAGGGAATATTCCTAGGATATTCCACCAAGAGAAAAGCTCTCAAAAGTTTCAATAATAGCACTCAAAGAATTATGGAAAGCATCAATGTGAGAGTTGATGAAACCCTTGAGAAAATTGAGGAAACCAGCAGTAAGAAAGCGGTAAATGAACTAGTTGCAACCTTCTGGGAACCGACCACCAGTCAACCAAGTACCAACAATAGTGTTCCTACACCAGTAGATGTAGATGTTGATACTGATGGAGATGAGGATGAAGAAGAAAATCAAGAGGAATCTATTAAGACCATTCCTCGGTATGTCAAGTTGAATCATGATCCTAAGTAGATCATAGGAGATAAGGATGTAGGAATCCTTATAAGAAGAAAGGTCAGAGAAAACTCATGTATGATCTCTAAATTCGAGCCTAAATCATTCAAAGAGGCACATAAAGATGAAGACTAGTTCAAGGCAATAGAAGAGGAACTTGACCAAATAGAGAGAAATGGTACATGGTCTTTGGTACCCAGACCGAAGCATAAAAATGTCATCGGTACCAAATGGGTTTTCATAAATAAGTTGAATGAGGATGGCATAGTGATTAGAAACAAAGCCAGATTGGTGTACAAAGGATATGCCCAAGAAGAAGGAGAAGACTATGGAGAAACCTTTTCTCCTATAGCTAGATTGGAAGGAGTTCGCATTCTTCTTGCATATGCAGCTTTTGAAGGATTCAAAGTATATCAAATGGATGTAAAATCTGCATTCCTAAATGGTGTACTTGAAGAAGAGGTGTATATAGAGAAACCAGATGGGTTTGCCCTATCTGAAGATAGTGACATGGTGTGTAGGCTACATAAAGCCTTATATGGTCTAAAGTAGGCACCTAGAGCATGGTATGAATGCCTACACTCCCATCTTGTGAAGATTGGATTTGAGAGAACAAGCGAAGATAGCAATATCTACTTGAAGTCTAAAGGAGATCAGATCCTAATTTGTGAGGTATTTGTTGATGATATTATCTTTGGTGGAGATGACAAGATGAGTCATGAGTTTACAGATGAGATGAAGAAAGAGTTTGAGATGTCACTCATAGGGGAGATTAAGTTCTTCATTGGACTACAGATTCAGCAAATGAAAGATGGAATCTTTATCACTCAGTCCAAGTATGTCAAAGAGGTGTTGAAGACCTTTGGCATGGAAGATAGAAAACCAATTGGTACACCGATGGTGACCGGTTGTAAACTATCCAAAGAGGATGACTCAACATTGGTTAATGAGAAGGAATACCGATCCATGATTGGTAAGTTACATTATGTAGTGCATAGCAGACCGGATATTGCACATGCAGTTGGCATTACTGCAAGGTTCTAGAAAAGTCCAAGAGAATCCCACTTGGTTGTAGTCAAGCAGATTCTTAGGTATCTAAAAGGAACTATTGAATATGGGTTATGGTATCCATACAATAATGATTTTAACTTGAAAGTGTTCACAGATGCTGATTGGGCTGGTAATGTAGATGACCAGAAGAGCACAACCGATTGTGCATTCTTTCTCGGTGGTATACTAGTCTCATGGATGAGTAAGAAGTAGAGTTGTATCTCTCAGTCTACAGCGGAAGCAAAGTATGTTGTAGCTTTCATGAACTACACTCAGACAATTTGGATGAAGCATGTATTAAATGGCTTCAAAGTTCATGTATCTGAATCAGTAAGTATATTTTGTGACAATAATAGTGCAATTAACATCTCCAAGAATCCGGTTTTACATTATAGAACCAAGCACTTTGAGCTTAAGTATAATTTCTTGAGGGAAAAGGTTCAGAACAAAGAGATTGCACTATCTGGAACATGTTTCCAGTAAGGAGCAGTTAGCAAAAATATTCACCAAGCCTCTCCCAAAGGCTACATTTATGTACTTAAGAGGTGAATTAGGGGTGCTACCCCTTCGGGAAGTAAACTAAAGGTATGTGCTCCACATCAGTCAAGTATTGCATAGTCAAATTTTTCTTCAAGATTGATGTGTTGAAGGATGCTACTCCTCAGGGGGAGAAACATAATGGAACAAGGAAGCTTGTGTCTCCACTTTGGCACTGTTGTCAAAAGGGGAGAAGAAGTGAAGTGAAGTGGAGAAGATATCTACAAAAATTGGGGGAGAAGATGTGAAGCAGAGCGATATCTTTGAATATTGCCATCAATGCCAAAGGGGGAGATTGCTGGCATTATGTGAACCGGTATGAGGACACGATGACATTGTATGTTGTCATTGATGTAAATATGCCGAAGAAGAGAGAACCGGTATGTTACCAAGAACCAATATATGTGAGAACCAGTATAACATTGTGAACTAGTATATGTGCCAAATTGAAGTGATGTGTTTGTTCAAGATGAACTGGCATGTGGTTATGGGAACCGGTACATGGAAGCTTTGTATGACTATTGGTTGGTAGTCTCAACTTAAGGGTTTCTAGTTGAAGTACTTCAACCCTGTGTGGCTCAACCGGTGACTTTGTATAATGAGTTAGCATTGTAACGAAGAACAAATCGTGTTGCCATGTTAGCCTTGTGCGCGTGAAGGATCTTGGATGAAGGATGTTGTTCCTATCTACCTCGGGAATGTGCGAAGTCTGTAAATGGTGATAATGCATGATGGGTTATCAGCTGCCATGAACTCGGTGGAAAACGAATGATGGAGAACGTCTTGAGATTGGTTCAAAACTATTGCATTTAATGCAATGTGCTCAACGGTCAGGATCAAACCATTTGAATTACTTAACCTAACAAGTTTAGGGTTTAGGGTTTATGCTACCGACCTATCTATTTCCTATAAGGTCGATGTTGTGTTTCTTTCTGAGATTGTTGGAAAAAGTTGTGTGTGAGTATCCAAGTGAAGAGATACATGATTCTTGCTAGACCAAAAGAGAGAATTGATACCTGCAGAGTGTAAGTGCAGAAGGTGAAGAGGAGCTAAAGTGGATTTGCATTGGCATTGAGTGTTGTTACCAGATCATTGTAATACCTGTTGATCTCTAACCACTTCAACAGCTGGGAAATCCCCTAGCAAGGTAGCTTTAACCAGCTTACTGTAAATCCTTCAACAGGGTGACTCAAAACCATTGAGTTCTTGAAATCCTCTAACAAGGTAACCTTTAATAAGGTTTAACCCTTAACCAGGTATTTTAGCCATCCCTTAACCAGGTGATCCCTAATAGGATCGGTTCCTAACAAAACCTATTGTATCAGTCCTTAACCAAATAAGGCTCCTAATAGAGTGGACTTCTAAAGAGTTCAAAAATAGCTTGTGGGTATTCATCCCCACCGTGGTTTTTCCCAGTTGGGTTTCCACGTGAAAAAATTTATGTGTCATGTGTGGTGTTATTCATGTGATGGTTTGAGTGATTTGTGTCTGAAGGTAAAACATGTTGAACTAGATGTTTATATATCTTTGATGATAGATTACCTATTCATGCACTAGGGTGAAATGGAAATGAAGTATTAGATTGTATGAAAAGTTAAGTGTCAACCGGTTTATGCTTGTCTCAGTTATTCTGGGTTTTGTCGATTGTACTCTATTTATGACCAGTGTTACTGTTTGTCTGCCTAAGCACAGTGTCTGCTGATAAACCAGTTTTAGTTTTTTTATTTTTGCCTATACTGATTCACCCCCCCCTCTCAGTACTAGTTTGGTACTATCCGTTCATCATTGAGTTATCATTTTTCTCATGAGTATTGCCATCAATGCCAAAGGGGGAGATTGTTGGCAAATGCACACTCCAATGAGAAATTCTAGGTGATTGAAGGTATTGTCATTGATGGCAACCTTACAATCCTATGGCACCAGCAGACACTGGCACAGGCACTGGCACCAACAACGGCAAAGATGATTACTAGCACCTCAACCGACAGGATTTTATTTTGTATTTAATTGTAAAATATTTTTTTAATCCGACAAGGCCAATTGTAAAAGGACTCATATAAGTATGAGATCTTGTAGATCACTAATGTTAGTATGGAATATAATAGGTAGATGCGAACATGCGAATATTAAGGCAAATTTTGGAATAAGGTTTACGGAAGTTGTATGAGCTTAAACTGATACTAAACCTGGCATAGAAGATGCTGAACCGAAGTAGTACATGATATTGGATTTGCATAATCCATTTTTGTAAGTCAATGAGACTTCCCTTTTTGTAATTAAGCAGTGAGCTTTAGGCAGTTGGCCTTCCTCCATGTGCAGGCCCCTATTGTAAGTAATATTCATTTATTGGCCAGTGAGTGAATATTGTGGGTCACAAATCCCACTGAGGTTTTTCCCACACCGGGTTTCCTCATTAAAAATGTTGTGTTATGGTGTGCTTTCTATGTTGTGGTTATTGATCTTATTTACTGCATTATTTTTGGTTTACTGGTACACTGTTTTGGAATGCATTTGTTTAATAAGATAAGAAAATTTGCTAACCGGCAAGATACTGATTCACACCCCCCCCCTCTTAGTATCTTTGGGAATCCTAACAAAAGGCAACTTGGAAAATGTGAGCAAACTATATAATACATTCACTGATGTAGAAAAGGAAAGTATTGAGAACAACATTATTCTACATCTTGACATTTACAAGAAAGTGTTAATAGAATTTGTAGATGATTTGCCTAATGAATTGTACAGAAGGTTAGATGCTAAGAGGATTGCAGTTATGGAGCTAGATAAGAAACTCAAGATTGAAACAATTCTAGCAGTACATCCAGTTAACTCTGTAGAGGAGATTGATGAACTTATTAGTGAAGCTAACAGATCAGTTTTTGCAAGTGGTCACCGACATGTGAGCCTATTGGAGTCAATGAAATTGGAAAGGAAACAACAGACAAGTGGGATATCTTTTTTGTAGAGAAGGAAAAACAGGAAGAGTTGAACAGACCTAAGAAAAATTTCAAGGTTTATCAAAAGGATAGAGACAAAGGAAAAGGTAAAGTTGGTGGATTACCAAACATAAAAGTAACTGACAACCTAACACCACCTTTAGTTACTACATCGGTACATACTGAGGACATCTTGACTACTGAAAATGTTGACACAACACATGAGGACACTAACCTTGAGTCATAAATTTTGTTCACCATAAACATTGATACTCAGGAAGTGAACATAGTAGTGGACAAGGATAGCATTGAGGTGAAAAATAATATTGCTAACACAAAAAACATTGCAGAGCAACTGGCAGAAAATATTGAGGTTGGAATACAAGCAGAGCAAACAGTGCATACAAAGCAACCTTCAGACTATGAAACAAATACTAGTAGTGTAGATGTTGGCACAATAAAACCGACAGAGACAGAGATACCAGCAATGGATAACACAAAGATACTGACAGTAGATAATATAGAGAAACCAACAGAGAAACTGACAGATACATAGGTACACATTGAGACAGTACAAACAGTAATCACTGAGAATCCCAAACCATTGCTAGTGGAAACACAAACTCAGACTGATCCACTGGAGGTTGACTCAAGCAAATTGGCTGCTAGTACTACAAGCACTAAGATAGTAAAGATAGTTGGTCAGACATATGGTACTTCACTGAGTGAATTCAAACCTACAAATGTGACAGAAGTACTTCTGGACTCAATAAAGAAGATAATGGATTGTAATGAATTGGCCTATAAGGCAATTGATGACACTATTCCTATTCTTAAGATGATTGCACCAAAATGCATCTTAGATCAAGTAAAGGATTCTTTAAGTCAGTTAGACATATTGTCTAAATTCATTGCTAGAAATATTTTAACAGTTGATCAAATAAATGAGGAAACATTCAAAGAGAAAATGGAAAAGGAAAAAGAAAAATTCTTTGAGGAAACAATAAAGAAGTGCATAGAACACATTAAAACACTTTTACCAGCACTAAATAAAATAACTTTGGAGTACAAGGAACTGTATAAGGACACATGCAAGCCACATCTGTTAACACAAGATATTGAAAAGAAAATAAGCATGGTACAAAAAGAGATGATATAGCTAATAATATCATTGGTTCATCTGAACCTATATCAGTTATTGAGCAAGAGATAGCAGGATTTGAAGAAAAGATGGAGAAATTAGAGAAAGAGAAAGAAAGGATCAAGGCAAATGTCAGAGAGCTTAAGCACAAACTCAGTCCTAAATTAGACAACCTTATCTCTCTAAGGAAAGAGATCTCTGAGGCATTAACTCAAGGGAAAAAGTCACTGAAGGAGCATATGCATCATCTCACTAGTACAATCCAAAGAAATGAGGCAACCATGAAGGACAGCAACAGATTCATACAAAGTTTAAACTTTGTTTTGTTCGACATATTTCAGATTGTAACCAATCGGTTACAAACTTCAAGGTGAAATTCTGAACTCATTTGACAATTTTTGACAACCTTTGTCATTGATGTCAAAGGGGGAGTAGTGGGCAGAGAAAAATGGCTACTCAAAGGAGATCATCAACTCAAAGGGAAAACACATTTTTGGTAAAATCTTGGACTTCATTTTTGGAAACAAATTTTTGGATTTTTCTCATGAGTGTTGCCATCAATGCCAAAGGGGGAGATTGTTGGCATTCTACACTCTAGCAAGAAATGATGGTGTTGTCATTGATGGAAAACTACTGGAAACCTTCAGGCAACCACCCAACATTCATCTAGTAAGCACCGGCAGGCACCGACACCAATAGACACTTCATCGACAGTGACAACAATGTATACCGACACCCCAGCTGACATGAACAAACTTTTGTTTATTGTACTTAATTGTAAATATCTTTTGTAAAGCTAACATGGCATATTGTAATAGACTCTTATATGTATGAGATCTTGTAAATCATTTTGTAATAATAGACATATGATGGATATGGTAGAAGTGATGAGCGAATATTAAGATAGATTTTGTATAAGGTTTATGGTTATAGTATGAGCTTAAACCTGTATTGAACCTGACATAGCAGATGCTAAATTATAGCAGTACATTATATTGGATTCTCATAATCCATTTTGTAAGTCAGTGAGACTTCTATCTTGTGATTGAGCAGTGAGCTCTAGGCAGTTGGCCTTCCTACATGTGCAAGACCCTCATTGTAAGTAATATTTATTCATTAGCCAGTGAGTGAATATTGTGGGTCACAAATCCCATTGAGTTTTTTCCCACACTGGGTTTCCTCCTTAAAAATCTTGTGTTATGGTGTGTTTTCTATGCTATCTTTACTGTTCCTATTTATTGCATTAATTCTTGTTTACCAGTACACTATTTTGGAATGCAAAATACTTAATAAGGTTAAATATTCTCCCAACTGGTTAGATACTGATTCACCCCCCCTCTTAGTATATTTGGGACTATCATTAGTCCTAACACAAAGACATTGAGAGGGGGGGGGGGTGGTGAATGAGTGTCTAACCGGTTTACATAATATTTAAACTTATTTAAAACTTTGCATCCCAAAACAGTGTACTGGTAAATGAGAATTAATGCAACAAATAAGAATAACAGAGACATCATAGAAAACACACCATAACACAAGATATTTAACGAGGAAACCCAGTGTGAGAAAAACCTCAGTGGGATTTGTGACCCACAATATTTACTCATTGGCCAATGAATAAATACTACTTACAATAGGGGCCTACACATGCAGGGAGGACAACAACCTAGAGCTCAATGCTCAATAAAGAGTCACACTGACTACAAGATGGATTATCAAAATCCAAAACAATGTACTACTTCAAAACAACATCTCTCATGCCAGGTTGAGTACCAGTTTAAGCTCAATCAATAACCAAAACCTTTGCTGTCAACTATATCACCTTATACAAAATTGCCTTACATTTTTTCATCCATCTACTTACAAAAATGACCTATAAGATCTCATACATATATGAGTCTATTACAATGTACCATGTCAGCTTACAAAAGATATTTACATTAAAATACAATAAACAAAAGTTTATTCCATGTCGTCTTGAGTGCCGATATGCATTGTTGCAATATGCATTATTGTCAATGTCAATGAAGTGTTAGCCGATGTATGTAGAAATCTATTGTTGGTGTCGATATCTTCCGGTTGGTTGCTAGATGGTTTCCAGTTGGTTGCTAGTCGGTTGCCATCAATGACAACATCAAATATTCTCATAAGAGTGTAGAATGCCAACAATCTCCCCCTTTGGCATTGATGGCAACACTCATGAGAAAAATCCAAAAACTATTTCCAAAAACTGAAGCCCAAAAAGATGTGCTCCCCCTGAGCAAGTGATCTCCTCTGTATAAGAATTTTTCTCTCCACTACTCCCCCTTTGACATCAATGAAAAAGGTTGTCAAAAATAATCAAACGAGTTCAAAAATTTCACCTCAAAGTCTATAACCGGTTGGTTACAATCTGAAAAATATCTACCAAAACTAAATTCAGACTCTACATAAACCTTTTTCTATCATTCAAAGTTGCCTCAGTCTGTTTGATCATGCCAGTGAGATAATACATGTGTTCTTCTGGTGATCGCTCTCCTTGAACTAATGCCTTAGATATTTCAATTCTCTGAGTGATAGGATTGTCCAACTTAGGACCAAGTTTATTTTTAAGTTCCCGGGCATTTGACCTTATCCTTTCCTTCTCTTTCTCAAGTTTCTCTATCTTCTCCTCAAAAACTGCCATTTCCTGCTCAAAAACTAATATATGTCTGAATGAACCAATTATGTTATCTGCTATACCATCAATTTCTTTCTATGTTTTTATGATCTCCTTATCTATGTCCTCTGTCAAAATGTGAGGTTTGCATGTTTCCCTATATAGCTCCTTGTACTCCAAAATTGTAGAGTTAAGTACCGGTAATAATGTATCTAAGTGTACTATACACTTCTTTATAGTGTCTTCAAAGAATGTGTTTTTCTCTTTTTCAACTCTCTCCTTAATTTTTTCCTCATTCATCTTATCAATAGTTATTACATTATCAGCAATAAATTTGGACAATGTGTCCAATTTACCCAAAGAATTAGTAATGTGATCTATTTTACAATTTGGTGCAATCAACTTAAGAATGGGTAGTATGTTATCAATTGCCTTAAAAGCCAATGCTTTGCAATCCGTTATCTTCTTAATTAAATCCAAAAGTACCTCTATAACATTGGTAGGTCTGAATTCACCTGTAGATGTGTCGGATGTCTGACCAATCATTTTTATTACCTCTTTGCTTCCATCAGATGTGTCCATTTTGCTTGCATTTTCTTCTAGTGGATTAGTTTGTGTTTGCATCTCAACCTTTAAAGGTTTCTCAGACTATTTCAATGTTTATGTGATTTTTGGTTTCTCAGCCTCTATGTGCACCTCTGCCTTAGTTTGTTTCTCTATTGGTTTCTCTGTTTCCGGTGGCCCTGTGCTAGTACCTTTATCTTTAGTAGGTTTTTCAGTTTGTGTCGGTTGCTTTGCTTGTGTTGATGTCACAGTTTCAACAATTTGTACTGATTTCTCTGCTATGTTGCTATTGTCAACATTGTTTGACTTAACTTTAGAGATTTCCTTATCCACAACAATGTTTACCTCTTGAGTATCCACATTCATTGTAAAAGTATCCTTGACTCAGGATTAGTATAATCATGTCTTATTCCTTCAGTGTCAATAACCGGTGGATCTTCAGAGTGTACCGGTGCAGTATCCAAAGGTGGCGGTGGAAGGTTGTTAGTAACCTTAATATTTGGAACTCCACCAATTTTTCTTTTACCCTTGTCCTTTTGATAAGCCTTAAATGTCTTCTTGGGTTTGCTCTTTTCCTCTTGTTTTTCTTTCTCCACAAAGAATATATCCCAATTATCTGTTGTTTCTTCTGCAATTTCCTTCACTCTTCCAGCCATCAGGCTCACTTGCCAGTGTCCACTAGCAAGTACTGATCAGTTAGCCTCAGAAATAAGTTCATCTATTTATTCTTTGGAGTTAACTGGGTGAACAACCAAGAGTGTTTCAACTTTCAATTTCTTATCTAATTCCATCACTGATAGCCTTTTAGCTTCTAGTCTCATGTAGAGATCATTTGGTAGCTCATCAATAACTTCAATCAAAACTTTCTTATAAATGTCTAAATGAAGAACAATGCTTTCTTCAATAGTTTCCCTGTCAGTGTTATTGAAAGAATGATATAACTTGTTCACATTTGATAGATTTCCCTCATGTGTAAATTTATTAAGTAGACCATTCAGTGAAGGGGTAACCGATGTTTGTTTTCTCTTTGGAGTAAGCTTCTTCTTTGGTTCCCTAACCACCTGTTGTTTCTTCCTTAATGTTCTTATTTTCTTAGGTGAAGGAGAGGGTACCAGTGAGGGTTTCCTTTTCCTTTCCACTCTTTTAAACTCAGTTGCCTTACTACTATCAGTGTCAGAAGATGTATCAACCGGTGAAATATGTGCCTTCGGTTGAAGTCCTTGAAGCTCACTAGCCGATATGCCACTAAGGTTCATAAACTTTTCTTTGATTTATTTTACCTTCTTGGATGCATCCCTAATGAATTTTTCTCTTCTCTTAGTCCTTTTCTGCATAAATACTTTACTTTCTATGGTTTTTGCATTTCCAAAGAATTCTTCAGATGGTTCTCTTGGTGCTTCAAGCAGTGCTTTTGCATATGTTTCCAAAACATGTAGATCAACCCCATAACCCATTTCAATAACCCAAATAGTTCTAGGGCTTACTACTTCCATCTAGGTTTCATCTCTTTTAATGATAAAACAGATTTGCTTGTCATATTTCTAAACTATGCTCTGGGGAATCCTTTCCCTAGCTCTCATCTTGGATTGGAAAGTTTTAATCTGTTATGTTATTATCTCTATCAGTTCCCATGCCGGTAAAAGCTTCTTGTAGTTTTTATCCTACCAGTATATCATAATCAAAGTCTTTGTGTCCTATACCGGGGATCTCTTTGGTGAAATATAACATCAAACATACCATAAGGTTTCCAAAGTGGAAAGTACCTTTCTTGTCTCCCTTAATTTTTTTCAGGTTGTCAATAAGCTCATCTTTTAACCAGTCACACACATCTATCTTAGCATTGTTGTTTATCATTTCATAAGCACTTGAAATACAAAGACTAGAAAAATAATTGAGTCTGTTAGCATGTGTGGCTTTGTATCCAAGAACCATACTTACATATCTCACATTCATTTCCTTAATGTCACTTACTCTAAGTGATCTATTGTTAGATGTTTCTCTGGTTAGGCTTGTCACCATTTTGTTGGGAATCTTCTTTGTCTTATCAGGTCTATTACTGGTTGAGGGTAAACTACTAACTGCCCTAATTACTTGTCGGGTTATCTTACAAACAGAATCCAACCATAAGAATTCTCCATGTGCTCTACTCAATACAATCCTTACCACTTCCTCTGGAAATTAAGGGATATTTAGTATCTCCACAAAACCTAAAGTTTCCACAATCTTATGTTTGGGTTTAACAATTCCATGTTAATCACAAATGACCTTATTAAACATTCTCAACAAATCCTCAGATCCTAGGTCTTCTATATTGCAATGTATGTAAATCCTAGGGTTTTCTGCAAATGCTACACCCTTAGGTATTTTTGAAAAATGTCCTACAGAGTCGTCTTGCTTCGCAATCTCGGGAATTATTTTGAATACGGGCCTACGACGTTTCACATTCTCCACAATGGTAGGGTTCAGAATAAATTTAGGAACAAAGGATGAAGCAACCATTATGAAAAATACCTCTTATCTGGATGTTTGCTGAATGCTTGAAAAACACGTCTCAGATATGCCTTGAATGCCTTTGCTCAATTTCATGCTCACAGAAAGTTTGAATGCTCGACGAGTTTGAAATGAGGGTTTCCTGGTGCTTTATAGCCAAAAAGTTCTTTAAAACATCATTAAATGCTCGTTGGTTAAGTGAAAACTTAACACACCTACCGATAAAGAAGAAATGTATCTTGTCACCGTCAACCAAGGGTAGAATGCATGTTTTTCAATTCACTGCCATACCCCCAAGAGATTATTCCTCAGTTAGATGAAGAATTTCCTACCGGTGGAGAGTTACTCTGTTCTACCGATGAAGACATACTTTCATCAATTCTCTGATCGCTCTTCCAAATCTATTGTTTTGAAAATTCTTGCTTGACTTCATCTACCTTTTCTTTGCCTTTCAAGCTAGATCCTTTGTTGTTTGCTGGTGCATTCTTGCTTCTACAAAATTTAGCAATATGTCAAATCTTGTTACAATCATAACAAGTTACATTATTCCTCTGAATAGACTTTCCATATCCTTGACCAATTTTTGATCTGCATTGGTTAGATAAATGTCCAAATCTTCCACAAACATAGCATTTCACATTCATTCTGCAATTTTCTAAATTATGAGCAAATTTGTTGCATTTGGAACATTGACTAGTGGGTGAGTCCATATTCTGATTATTTCTAAATCTACACCGATTTGCTCTATGACCATATTTGTTGCAATTGAAACATTTGCCATTAAATGTATAAGCATTGGGTTGTCTTACCGGTTTGTTTTGATCTTGATAGTTTGCAGTACCAGAACTTTCTCCAACTTCAAATCCAAGTCCATTAGTATCTCCATTAGGTTTTTGTTTCTTTAGCATGTCATCAAGTTCCTCTGAACTTTTCTTGAATTTATCTTTGTTTTTATTTGCAGTAGCCAACTCATTTTCTAGAATTCCAATTGTCTCATAAGCTCAGTTTTATCATGTTGCATGTGAGTCAAGTTTGTCTTTAACATATCATTTTCATGACTAAGTCTCATATTTTCATTTCTAGCATTATTAAGTCTCCTAGCCAAGTCTTCTTCATTCTTCTTCTTGTCTTCAATATCTTTACATAACCTCATAGTCATATCTTTCATTTCATTCTTCATATTATTGTTTGCTTGTCTCAACTTGTTTGCAATGTCTCTAAGAGTTTCTTTTTCATCATCATCATTCTACATCTTCTCATGAGGTTCTTTTATTTTATTTTGTGTTATAGAAAAGTTCTCCTGAAGTCCTTTAATGAATTCCTATGCAATCCTTAGATCATCTTCAAGTTTGATATTCTTCACTTTCTTTGCATCAAAATCTTTAAGGGCTCCTCCAACTATTTTCTTAAGTTCTCCATTAGTGTCAAAATCTTCCTCAAGTTGTTAGGCTTTTGAAAATAGAGGACCAGGCTCTGATACCAATTGTTAGATTCAATGACAGTCCCAAAGACACTGAGAGTGGGGGGGGGGCTGAATCATTGTCTAACCTATTTACAAAATATTTAAACTTATTTAAAACTTTGCATCCCAAAATAGTGTACTGATAAATGAGAATTAATGCAACAAATAAGAATAACAGAGACAACATAGAAAACACACCATAACACAAGATATTTAATGAGGAAACTCGGTGTGGGAAAAACCTCGGTGGGATTTGCAACCTACAATATTTACTCATTGGCCAATGAATAAATACTACTTACAATAGGGGCCTACACATGCAGGGAGGCCAACAGCCTAGAGCTCACTGCTCAATAAAGAGTCACACTGACTACAAGATGGATTATAAAAATATGATACAATGTACTGCTTCAAAACAACATCTCTCATGCCAGGTTCAATATTGGTTTAAGCTCAGTCAATAACCAAAACCTTTTCTATCAACTATATCACCTTATACAAAATTGCCTTATATTTTTTCATCCATCTACTTACAAAAATGACCTATAAGATCTCATACATATATGAGTCTATTACAATGTACCATGTTGGCTTACAAAATATATTTACATCAAAATACAATAAACAAAAGTTTATTCCATGTCGGACTGAGTGTTGGTAAGCATTGTTGCCGATGTCAGTCAAGTGCCTGCCTGTGTATGTAGAAATCTATTTTTGGTGCCGATATCTGCCAATTGTTTTCTAGTTGGTTGCGAATCGGTTGCCAATCGGTTGCCATCAATGACAACATCAACTATTCTCATAAGAGTGTAGAATGCCAACACTGATATTGCTACCATCTTTCACTACAGTGACCATGAGTTACAGAGATTGACGATCATATTAGATAACCTTCGACTGATGGCATGTTCAAGAGTACATGCAAATTCATTTTTCATAGTTTGCGGATATTGAGGGATCACCTAGTTAGTCATACCTCATTTTCACCAGAGGTTATAGCTGATCTTTATATACAGTTGAGGAGTGAGGTGAGGGGTCATCATTCTTTTGCTAATGTGGTGAGGGTGGTCTCGAAGGAGACCATCAAGGAGAGGTATTTTCCACAGTATTAGGAGAAGAGTAAGGTGAGACGATATTAGGTTATGAGATGTATTGATCCACAGGTTACATCATTGATTTACCCATGCTTCTTAGCTGCCCATGGTCATTATCCTAATAATGACCAGACACTTTTATAGTTTGCACAATAGGTATTTGTTGAGGTTTATTGTCAGATGAAACCCAACTACCTTGATATTCCAACATATTATGGATAGGGGAGGGGCAGGATTGCCGAAAGAGATGCATATCGTAGGTGTGATAGAGCTCTGCCTAGACATAGGGACCTTGTTGGTGAGAGATTTCTAGCAGTAGTCCTAGCCCTCGCCCCCATATCGAATCATGTTGTGATTGCTTCTTAGAGAGAATCAATTGATAGGATTGGAGAGATTGAATCAGCAGTAGCCACCATATCATCTAACAGGCTGGGCAGATATATGATGAGCTAACCACGTTCGAGATCATCCACAGATCATGCCTCTTCTAGTCATGGGGTGGCTTCAGATTCAGATGATCGATATATTACTATTGGCATCCCCTCATCGGATGAGGTAGCGACTATAGTAGGAGGTGGTAGACATGTAGAGATGTCACAGTATTTAGCCGAGGACCTGCTACATTCTTACCATTTTATTTTATCTCGACTTGGGATACCATTGGCTATTGTTAGAGAGGAGATTCTTAGAGATGGGTAGGCTACTGCTGCATCGATGCATACCCCAAGACAATCACAACATTCTCATCACACTATGCATGCTCCGGACACTAACCCACCTACAAATCACTTTGTTGCTATAGAGGAGGAGATACGTGTTGATCTGGTCCATATCACAAATGAGGGCTTGTATTCATTTGATGAGTAGCTGCGAGGTTTGAGCTAGACTGCGTTTATGGATATGCTACTAGAGTCATACACTTCATCCATGATACCTGGTCATCTAGTTATCCCCTCACACTCCTTAGTCATACATATAACCAGAGAGAGATATGCAGTCATGAGTGATGTGGTTGATATGATCACAATTCATGATCATACTAGACAACCTACTCCTAATACACAGGTATGTATACATATACGTTTATTTTTAAAAGATGTACATGTTGTATGTATGATTTCTATATATCATTTAATAAATAATAGAATTTAACTTGTATCATTTAAATTGATCAGACTAATCCTAAAATACATGTATGTATGTATGTATAATAGTTATCTCATGTCACTCCTAGCTTGAGCTCTGAGCGTGTGTGTAGGAGAGATTATTTCAATGCTACATAGGCTGCTAGTGGACAGGTTAGTTATGGTTTTTTGTATATGTACATGTACATGTGCATTATAATTTATATTTTAATTTAAATTTAACTAGTCGGATTTGATTATTTTTAAAAATATGCACATATGTATATGTGTAGAGATCTATATTTAATATTTAAATAAATTCTACTTTTGCAGGGGTCTATTGGACATCCAGACTCTCACCAGGACTCTCCTTAGAGGGTCACTCTATTTGTGGCTGACATGATGCATGTTGATTTGCTGGACTTTATAGCTCATTTATTTATCTTTTTATATGTGTATATTTCAGACTTTGATATTATATATTCATGCACATGAAGTTTAGATTATACTTTATATAGTTTGTGTTTGATTAGATTATATATTTCATGCATGTATGTTAGATTATACTTTATACAGTTTGTGTTTGATCCTGGATTATATATATCATGCATGTCTAGTTAGATTATACTTTATACAATTTGTACATTTGATCTTGGATTATATATTACATCATTTGTATTTAGATTATATATAATCATGCACATGTTAGATTACTTACACACTTTATGTGTGTGTGTGATCATATTTGCACGTTTGATATATATACTTCAAATGTTTATTTAAGTTTGATGTCTTTGATTATATGTAACTTATTAGACCACATGTGTATGTATGCATGTTTGATTATTCTTTTAAATTATAAATTATATAAGATCATCTAGATTGAATTGGTGTAAATGTTCAATTTAAATAATGTTTTTAAGAGTTCTAAAACTTTCAAATTTATATATCTGTGATTGAATTTGTGTACATCTAGATAGATTAAAAAAAGATTGATATGTTTATTTAAATTTTAAATTTTACTACAAGTAACATGTATATGTAGATATGCATTGAATTCAAATGAATTTTTGAACAATATATCCACTCCACTATGCAAGCCATGAAAAATATAAAAATCACACTTGTTCATATCAAATGAACAAACTCAAGTTAATGAACATATTCAATAATTTAAACTCTATAAGTTTCATCTGGAACAAGTTAAGTAAAGTATTAAAAATTAAAAATCCATATAGGTTCAAACACATGTACTTCTAGGTGTACTAAATAGTTCACACCACATCAAGTGGTTCAAACCACTCTTCAATTATTACACGTCCTAAAATTTAATATCAAATTTACACGTCCTAATTTAATATTCAAATTTACACACATGTGTGACCCCCTTTCTTGGCCTATTCAAATTTACACACACATGTCCTAATTTAATATCAAATTTCATACAAATGCATTCTTAATTAAATAAATGCATGTCCTAATTTACTTTACATACATGCTAAATTATTTTAACAACTTACAAATTATGCATACATGCATTTAGAATTAGATTCTATACATCCTAATTGTACATGTGACCCCCTTAAGGCCTATTCAAATTTACACACATACATCCTAATTTAATATCAAATTTCATACCAATGCATTTTTAAAATTAAATGAATACATGTACATCCTAATTTACTTAAAACATACATGATAAAATATTTTAACAACTTACAAGTTATGCATGTGCATTTAGAACTAGATATATACATCCTAATCAAGTGCATACATCCCCTTAACACATTTTCAACTCATCCACATCTCCCAATTTACTTTACATATGACGTGCATGTACTATTATTTAACATGTACATTAGTCATACATCCTAATCTAATATAATTGAAAATTTCATATTTAACTAAACAATATGGTCCACACAAGCCATATATATTTATCAAATATTAAATTCAAACACTTTAATGTATTTAATAATTTATCCAAGTTTCAAAACAAGTTAAGTTCTAATTTATCAAGTAATAATTCAATTCATGGGTTCAAACATATGTACTTTGGTTTACTAAATAGTTCATACCACATCAAGTGGTTCAGACCACTATTTAATAACACTTAATATTTTCTCACGATCTTCACTATCTAGTTTCCACTTTTGAGACCGCCCGCGATGTGAAACTGTAAGAATAATTAGGCCAACAACAATGATGAAGTGGCTATACTGATATACCTTGTTGTCAATTTGGTATTTAGTGAAATGAATCCCATGTTGAACAATTTTAACTTGTTTGAAATATGTCCCTTGCACTACAATTGAGCTTGCATGTACATTCATATAAGAAATAAGAAATTAAAACTTTGCACGTAAACTCTGTCTACATGTATAAAAATTAAAACATGTGCACATGTGCATGTTTAAAATAATTTTATTTAAATTGATTATAAATGGACTTAACAGGGGAGAGAAATTGCCAATTACACAACAACCAAGTTAATAGAATTTGGAATGCAAATACACATATTATTTCAAATTAAAACATAATTTTTTTTAATTAAAATGAGATTATTTTTAATTTTCTACTATTTCCAGTTGATTTAATAAAAATAACATCATTTAGAATTAATTAAGATAGAATTATAATATTGATTAAATTAATTTAATTTAATTAATATTATTTAAAATAATTTTCATATAAATATTTAACTAATACTAACAAATAAACACAATTTTTGGTATGTAATACATATAAAATTAAATAGAAATAAAAATAAAAATACATACTTGCATCATGATATCTTTGCCATCTTTGTTCTTGATATCTTTGTTCCGTTTCGAGTGAATAATTCTTTGAAGTCTTATTTTGCCTTCTCTTCTTGTTCCCCATGCTTTTAAAATAACCTTCAAATATCTTCAAATTATTACCCTCAAAATAACTTTCAAATGTCTTCTTTCATCCAAAAATGCGAATTGTTTTGATCATGTGTGTAAAAACTTGAAAAAAAATATATATATTTATATGACATACTAAAATGTTAAAAAAAAAAAGAAATTTGGTTCGGCCAGGGTTTGAACGAATGCCGACAGTTACAAAAGGTAGGGTTCGTTCGAACCCAGTCGTTAGATGAAAATACGCACCATTATTTTGCCTATGGGGTTCAAGCGAAGGGGGGTTCGATCAAATCCCCCTTCGCTCAAACCGCCTTTTTTGAGATCTCTTCTCAAATTCTTCATAATTCTGAGAAATTTTTGCCTTCAAACCTTTGGTTCAAGGTTCAAATGAAAGAATTTTGATAGCCCAAAAATATAAGCTGGTAGTGCTCAGAGGAATCTTTCCAACGAGTATAATTTTATTAAATTGTGAATTTATTATGTTCTTATTTTTCTAATTTTATGGAATATTGGTTTTTCATCGAACATGAACTTCTTTATTCAACACATTGGGAAAAATAGGAAAATAATTCAAAAAAATTCTAAAAAATATCTATGCCCCAAATATTGATGTCTTATTTCTAACAAAAAAATAAAATTGTATTTCGATATATATAGAACAAGTTATGTGTTCAAACCTAAACCTATGTCTGAATTATAACTAGTCGGACTTCAAAACTTAATAAAATGAAAATATTCAACATATCACTATCAAACCAACAACAAGCTCTAGATATTGATGTTACAAACCAAAATTCAAAAGAATTGAGTTTTTATCATTTATAGAAAAAAAGTTATGTGTTTCGGGAGGCACATGACTCTTAAAAAATGTGGTTTGTTGTAAAAAACTAATTTTCGAGGGAGATGGAATTTTTTTTTAAAAATCTTCAAAAAAATTTGAAAAAAAAAATATTTAGAATCTACAGACAAAATGCTACAAATCGCTGATTTACATCATCTTCAAATTCTTAAGAGTTTAAAAGTTATAGTTGTCAGAAGTTGAAGATTATTTAAAAAATGTTCATCTTAGTGTCAAAAGTGGCAAAAAAGTGGGACCATTCTTGTGAGTTCACCCAACTATCCTTAAACTTGTCTTTGTATTCATTGCAGTATCCAGATCTTCCCTTAGGACTTTTATCAATCTTTCCAACTCTTGCTCATTATTTTGGGTTTGCACCAGTTCAGTTCTCAACATATCATTCTCATGTGCCAGCCTAATGCATTCCTCATTTTTGTCTTTCAGAGATTTTTGCCAAGATTTTCTGCATTCTTCTTCTGATTTTCAATATCCTTGGACATCCTCATAGTTAGGGCTTGCATTTCATTCTTCATGATAGTATTCTCCTAACTCAACTTCTGACATTGTTCTTTAAGGGCATTCGTTTCTTCATCATCCTGATTTTGTAAAAATTCCTTCCTTCTAGCTTGAGAAGATGACAATCTCTCCTATAGGATAAGAATGAATTCCTTTGCAAAGTTCAACTCATCTTGCAACTTCAAGTTCTTCATCCTTTTAGCATCATAGTCTTCAAGTACTACTTCAAGTTTTTTCTCTATACTTATCTCCATGGATTCTAGATTTAAGATCTTCCTTAAGTTGTTAGGCTTACTCCAAGGTACTAGGCTCTGATACCAATTGTTGGAATCCAAGAACACTGAGAGGGGGGTTGACTGAGTGTTCTACCGATGAGATTAATTTTAACCTTATTAACAAAGTAATTCAATAACCGGTAACCATAAAAGAATATAACAGTAAGTAGAAATGATGCCACCACAAGAACATACACCACAACAGAAAGATTTATATGTGGAAAACCTCAAAGAGGAAAACCCATGGTGGGATTGGTGACCCACAAAATCTATTCACTAGCCAAATGAATAATATTACAATAGGGGCCTGCACATGCAGGAAGGCCAACAACCTAGAGTGCATTGTTCATCACAGAAAGAGCCACACTAACTACAAACACCAAATATTGGTTTACAAATAAAATTATTAACTCAAAGAATGCATCGTCTATGTTGGATGAGTTCATGTTCAAGCACCATCTGTACTAGTTTTCACTCTATCCTCCTTTATTGGTAACTTACTTCGCATCCCAAACCTCTAAACCAATAACCAAGACCGACTATAGAATATTATATTCATATTCAGTTGATCAACATTGCTCGCACAATACCACACCACTATGTATTCTTTCTCTATGTGTGTATATCCAAAATAACGTAACCAGACTGACTTAAATACCCTTCCCAAACATAAACATGAATACCTTATGTCGACTTACAAAGATATTACAGTATTTACATGCCAACCTAGACAAAAATAAATACATTAAACTTTGTGATCGATGTCGTTGATGTTTGTCATGTAAACCTGTCGGATCAATCTCCTATATCGGCCTCATATATTGGTTCCTAGTTTGTCAGTTTCCCTTGTCTGCCGGATGACTTGAATGTCAATTGCTAAATCATGAATATCAGTGAGTACTGGTTAAGTGTCCAACCCAAAATGATGTGTCTTGCCATAAATAACAACACAACTAAACCAGATGAGTGTCAATTGCCAACAATTAGAAACTTTTCTCTTCCTTGCAGGTGCGGTGAACTGCTTGTGTAACTCCTGGTCTTTCTCCTTAAATGTACCAAACCTTGGTTCATTGGGGTCCACTAGTTTTCTCAGGCGGTGTTGAGCATAAGCTTCAAGTGTCTGACCATCCACCTCATAACCCATTAACAAGACCTAGACTATCCTGGGTTCCACATCTTCCATTTGGCATTGATCCTTGTCGACCATGAAACATATAGTGTTTTCATCCTTCTCAACAACTTCTTTGGGAATCCTTTCCTTGTCTTTCACTCGGCCTTGGAAATTTTTAAAGAAACTCTACAAGGCTATTGTCTGATTTTCCTTATTTCCCAATCTTGGCAAACCTTGTTTGATTTGAGTGGCAATTGGTAAATAAAATGCCCATTACACTCTACCTATACCAGGAATTTGATTCATGAAGTACATTGCCAAATAGACAATTAGAGAACCAAACTTAAATAAATTCTTCTTATCAGATTTTATCTTCATCAAATTGTACAGAAGCTCTTCAAGAAGGAGTGAACAAAGGTCATAGTGAGTATCTTCCTTCACCATTTGATATGCTGCATAAATGGCTGTATCAAAGACAAAATTTAGTCTGCTAGACTGATAGACCTTGTAGCCAATGATCATAGATGCAAATATTACATCATGCTCTCATATATCATCAATAGTCATGGATCAGTTATCAAATTGTGCATCGGTTGCCTTTGTCACCGTTGTGTTACGTACTTTCCTCAGATTTGACTTGTCACAAGTTTGATACATACATGTGACTGCATGAATGGCCTACTTGGTGGTCTTGTACAACTTATCTAACTAGATAAATTCATCATGAACAAGGCTTCGGATATATCTTACCCACTCCTCGCACGTCCCCGCATGTCCTTTCCATGTCCTTGACTTTCCAGCATCTCATCAAGCCTTGCTAAGCTAGCATTGAATTTGTCTTTTAATTCATTTGTAGTAGAAAGTTCATCTCTTAGGGAAACAATCTATCTTTCAAGTTCTTGACCATTATTCCTTGACTATGTCAACTCAAGCTTCAACTAATCTTTCTCATAGGTAATCCTAAATCATTCATCTACTCTTTCCTTCAATTATTGAGTTAATCTTTCTTCATTCTTCTTCCAGTCTTGAATCTCCTTAGCCAGCTTCATCAAAATGGATTGCACCTCATTCTTCAAGGCAACATTCTCTCTTGCAAGTTTGTCACATTCATCAGCTTTGCCCTGATTTTCCATGATTTTATCTTCTTTTTCCTTTAGCTTGTCCATTAATTCCTTCCTCTTGTCTCTTGAAGTGTTCACTTGATCCTTCAAGTCATTAATGAAGTCATCAGCAGCATTTAGGTTTCTTTTCAAGGAGCTTATCTCACTTCTTGTTGCATCAAGATCCTCAAGTACCACACTAAGTTGTCTTTGAAAAGTTGAAATCCATTGATTCAATCTCCCAGACCTTCCTCAAGCGTTTAGGCTTCCTCATAGGAACTAGGCTCTAATACCAATTGTTGAAATCAGGGATCACTAAGAGAGGGGGGTGAATTACTGATCTGTCGGTTATTAAATTTTATGACTTAACTTTAAACCACCAGAAGCATAAGCATAAAACTAAAATGCAGAAACACAAAATAACCAACCACAAAATCATAACACCAATATTTTTATGTGGAAACCCGAATGGGAAAAATCATGGTGGGATTTGAACCCACAATATTATTCCACTATTTCCAGTAGCAAAACAATATTACAAAATGGGGAATGCATATGCATTCAAGCACATTTCTTAGAGCTTACAACTCAACTACAATAAGGGCTACAACCCTGAAAGGATCACTTCCTTACAAATCATCTATAGAGATGGATTACAATGAATGAACTCCAAAATAGCATCTAACAATCCCTGGATGAGTTCCAGTTAAGTGCCAAATACTCTGACTGTATCACCTTTGATGCTTTTCCCTATTCTTTGTCTCATTTGGCTACCAGATCAAAAATGCGCTCGTGAAACTGCACCAAAATGGATTCTCAGTCATCACTCACTTGCATATAATCATATCACACACCAAAAATATCTTCTCCATCGGCCTTATATATCCGCAATCACAAAATAGATCATTCACCAAGTCGGCCTGCTAATGTGACGTGTAGTCATATGTCGGCTTGACCGGATCACCAAAATGTGTATGGATCCATCAAATGATATCAAAATGACTTCCACAAGTTGGCTCTATCACCCCATACACAAATCTCAACACCGCAATCACCAGAAATCTTTCGAACAAAAAATGTTATGCCCAACCTGAAATATCACTTAACAAGTTACCAGTTTACATCCACTTCCTGATATCAAAGTTCGTATTTACCGGATAGGATTCTCATGAAAACTTGCCATTAATGGAAACCCTAAACCATTAATCAAACATCAGTAGCCATTGGATGAATTTCAATTTCCTACAGGCCCCTCATCTGTAAATATTTCTCAGTACACTCGAAGAGATCACATAATCCTGTGAAACCTAATCTGTACTCATATAATACTCTGGCACCATGTATCAAAATATGCAATATACATCAGACATCCTCTAGAGTGATGGATGCCTTACTAGTAGGAAGATGGAATGAGCACATCTTTGAGTGCCAACACTCAACCAAATCAGTAATCATGGCCCAGCTCGACGTAACACTAGGAAAGTGCAAAATATGATACAACCCAAGATGTCTAATTAATGCAATATCCTCTAGAAGTAGCTCATCTCGACGATCAAGGCCATTAGGCCTTGTCTATCTATAGACGAGTACATGGAAATTATCCTACAAGAAAAAAAAAGAGAAAAGTTAGATACCATGTTCACATAACAAATTGTAATTGATAAATGTTAAAATATTAGCAATTCCAACGAAAATGAACTAGTTAAATCGTATGCGGATTAATAAGAAATAATGCGAATTATTTAAATAACGATTGCGAACCATTTGCATCGAATGTGCATCAATTGCATCAAATGCGTATCATTATTATCAAATGCACATCATCCATGGTGAATGCATCCCAATTACACAAATGCATATCATTTAAAGCAAATGCAAATTATTTGAAGCGAATGCGCACAAATCGAAGGATGAATGTGTATGGGTAAAAAAAAATTGCTTCGACAAAATTTTGAAAAAATGGACAAAAACAGGCAAACATGAGCAAAATTTTTGAAAATCATACCATGTCTCCAATGGCGGGTGGTCTCTGGTATGAACGAACTCAATCTGACAGGTGCAATCATGCTCTATGACCAGCCATGATGCTCGAAAGATGCCAGAATGCTCGAATACCATGTAGAATGAAATGAACTCAAAAGAAAACAAACGAGCAAAAGAAAATAAAAAATTCCTATTTATAGCTCAAAATTAGGGTTTTTACCACTCTGATGGTCGTGGTCCCCCTGAACTTGAACGCACTTGTAGGGCAAACAAATGGACTCCAAATCGCGTGAAACTTGACACAATTAATTACTAGCATGGTATCATTAAATTGATCTTAGTTCCATAATTTTTTGGACCAATTTTTTGAGGGGGCATATTTACACCCTAAGTGTCACCGAGCAATACTAAGGCAAAAAATTTTCATTTTCTTTGAAACAACGTCATTTCGACAAAGGCAAAAAAAATTTTGTTTTCTTTGAAACAATGTCATTTCGACATTGTATCAAAGAGGGGCTAATGTAGACACCTAAAAATGTCTTGTTAATCATGTACTAAGTAATCATCCTATTAGTTAAATAATTCTTTAATTATTCAATTAAGATAATTAATTCTTCTAACTAATTCAAATCATCACCTTCAAAAATTGCTAATTATTCAATTTCTATCTTCTTCATCAATTAATCATTTAACCTTTCTTAAATATTAATTATTTATTTAATTATGATTTATTCCTTAATTAAATAATCCTTATTATTTGATTAATCTCATTTCTAATAATTAAATAATTTCATTTAAGTTAATTAATCAATTTATTTATTCTTCCAATCCCCCAAATTCGAATATCAATTAATTTCATCTTTCTAAATTCACATTTCACCAAATTTGAATTTCAACACATTCAAGTTAATGTGCATACCAATTCCATCATTCGAAAATCAAAATTCAAATTTAAATCAATTTGAAATTGAATTTCAATTCAAAAGTCCTACAACACATGTTGAAAATCATGTTTGATTGATCAAATCAGTTAACTCTCCAATTTCCCCTTTTCACTCCCAAACGCCTTTTTCTAACAAATCAATCTATTCAGTCTTCTCTCAATCAATTCAGTTAACTAGCCAATCTATCTAGTTCACTAGTCAATCAATTGAGTTATCTTTCCAATCAATCCACTTAAAAGATCAATCAAAATAAGTTAACAAATCAATAAAAACCATTCAACTATCAATTCACACTTAAGTTACATTTCTCACCCCATCTCACCCAAAAATCTATAAAAGCAAGATCAATTCTTCATTTTCAACAATCATGATCTTTGAAATTATTGTGTCTAATCTATGTAGGAAATCCAGAGCGATATCTGAGAGCCACCCACACACACAATTTTGGAGAAGGACAATGGAAGGTACGATGAAAAATAGGGGGTTTCTTATCATTTTAATTATTTGATTTTGCATCCATTCTATTGGTTTATGTTTGGAATTGGTTATTAGTCAAGGAATTTTGTGATTGTTCCTTTTAGTCTAATTAGCTATGATTTCTATTGATTATTTTAAGCATGTATAATAGTGGGAAAATGATGAGTGATAGATCAAGAGGAAAACTAACCCTTTCCCTCAAAGAGAGATGAGAGTTTCACTATTGATTATCCTTCAAACACTTTTCACCATTACATTAGGGAGATAACGGGTAATTCACTAGATCCAATCTCCACACAAATATGATAGATTGAATTTTGAATGAATTAAGGATGTTATGATGGTCCTCTTATTCCTTTGTTTGATTTATAAAGGAAATTGATTGAATTATGTAGCGCATAAGTGACAAAAAACCGATTATAACTTGAGATCTGAATATGGGATGAAGTTGTGCAGCTAGATTTGGTAGTAAAATGTCGAGATGAAGTCCCCTGCAAATTTGATGAAAAGTTGCCCGAACCGTGGTGGGAATGTACACGGTCCTCAGACAAATCTACAAAATGAAAAGGGTTTTTACACCTCTACAAATGAAGCCCAAATCTGAAAGTATAGTTGCGCACCTACAACCTACACATAGAAAAGAGAGGGAAATGTGTTGGGATTGGGGGTTTTCCTTTAGGTCAAACCCTAATTTTGGAATTAACCAATTAATGAAAGAAAGTACTTTCAAGTAGATGTAAATGAAAGGTTGAATTTTAAATCACCTCAAGGGATATTGTAATAGCAATGATGATAGAAATGTTTATGTGGAATTAAATGTTGAAGGCGATCTCCTCTTCAATGGTTGAATCCTTGACTTGATTACAAAACCTAGCCATGAAGGGAGACTTGAGAATGCTCAATGCTGGAAAAGAATACTCAAATGCTTGAATGCTTAATCGCTTGAACATATCCAATTTTGACCTCTCTAACTTATTGAACCTCCTTTTCCAAATGAGAGGACGAATGCCCCTTAAATACATGTTTGAAGGATTTGAATTTCATCACGGGTCAACATCGGGGAGATTTCTCGATCACTGCACAACCTATTGGGATTCAAGAACACTGAGAGAGAGGGGATGAATTAGTGTTTTGCCAGTATGATAAGATTTTGTCCTTTTATACCATTAACATATAAACTAGTAAACAAATAAACATATAACTTGAATCAAATAAACCATCCACATAAATGAACACCATAACACACAAAATTTATACATGGAAAACCTCAAAGAGGAAAACCCACGGTGGGATTTGTGACCCACAATATTAGTTCACTTGCCATATGAAATGATATTACATATAATGGGGGCCTGCACATGCAAAAAGGCACACTGCCTAGAGCATACAGCTCATCACTAAAGAGTCTCACTAACTACAAGTTTATGTTGAAGTAAAACACTGAAAATGAACTCACAAAATGCATCTGCTATGCCAAATAGAGTTTTGGTTCTAGCTCTTCTCTGTACTGGTTCATAAACCTAGAACACTACTACCAGTATATCTTCTCCTCCAAGAGTGTTTTCCAAACTATCAACAGATCATTGCATCATATAACATTCGCATACAAATGATTTACATACATATTTCGCACTATGCAGTTCTGCTATATTCTCCTATGTCCCATATTCTTCCTCACACAAAGAAAATGACCTAGCAGACTGACCTATATACCCATTACAAACAATATACCTTATGTTGGCTTACAATACATTACAAAATATATTCAATGTCAAACTCGACAATAATTATAAAATGACTTTCTAAATAAAACTTCCTTGATGTCAGCTTCCTTGAAGTATTTGATGTCGGTGCTGGTGTCGGTATAATCCTAGATACTCTAATGTCAGTGTCTATCAGTATATGCCTCCTAATGTCAGTATATGACTTCTATCTAATCTTGTTGAAATCAATGACAACAAAATGAATCCGATGAGTGTCAATTGCTAACCATCTCCCCCTTTGGCATTGATGGCAACAATCATGTAAAAAATGGATTCCCTGTCGGTTCAACTGAAATATGCTCCCCCTGAGCAATACACTCCTTCTGATATTGTGATGTCTTTTCCACATGTTCATGTCTGATATTATTTGATATTTTTCACATATATAAACTCCCCCTTTGGCATCAATGCCAAAGAGTAGTGAAAGAATTGAAAGAATTCAGAACAAAAGAATGAATAAATACTATTTATTTTACCTTGAGCTTGACTAACTTCAAAATTTTCGGGTAAGCCTTTTCCAGCAACTGTAGGTTGTTGGCATTATGCATGAATTGATTATGTGTTACATTGATGTTTTGTCATTAATGTAAACACTACCTATTATGATTGGTTACCGACAAACAAGTTTTGGTTACTGGTAGAAGATCTAGTGTTGCTGGCAAAAGAGACTATCTGTTGGACACTTCTGGCATGTTTGGATCAGTAAAGTATGTTTGACTTCATGTGTTATATGATCCATGAGAATTTTTTGGTCACTTGGTATTGGCTTGGTAATCGGATGTTATCATAAACTCTAGTAAACCCTTAGCGGCATTGGTTTAAGGCTTTACCGACTGAGCTTTCATTGAGGAATCATGATAGGATGCATAATTGGTGTTGGTGCAGCTTCTTCATGGATTTCAGGATGCTGAAGATGTTCTTTGATCGTGGTTCAACTACTTGAAGAAATTTCTTTGGCATGGTGGACCTAGAATAGGTCTGGTACCTATCTAGGTTATGGACCGATATCATGCTAACATGTACTCTACACAATATAGGGATGTTTCAGGTGGATTTATGGATTTGTTATTATTGTTTTGGTCTTAGTCTAACATGGCATTATATTGTAATAAGGAATTATGTAATGATCTTATTGTAATATCTTTTAGGTGGCCGACCTAATCGGTTTAGGACATAGGGTTTGTATAAATAAAAGGTAGAAAGTCTTTGTAGTGTGGTATGGTTATGAAAGGTCATGGTCAAGAAATGTAATCTTCAAATATTGTAATATCATTTGGGCAGAGGAGTTGGCCGATCATTGGTGATCGAATTGGATTTAAAAGAGGATTTAGTCCTCCTACACTTAGCTTGACCAGGACTGTAATTAGGCATGGTAAATGTTATTTCTGGTAGTTCACTCTATTGGATTGTTGTCCATTTATCCTGAGATGGTTGTAGCCTCTCTGTAATCAATGAGACTCTTTTGGAATGAGTAGTAAGCTCTAGGTAGTGTGCGTTTGTGCAAGTGCAGGCCCCTCATTGTAACACACTTTCTGCAAAAGTATCATCTGACTATGGGTAGGCTTCCCACCGTGGTTTTTCCCTTTCTGGTTTTTCCATGTACAAATCATGGTATTATGTCATATGGTTTCTTCGCATTGATTATCTGGTTAATTGTTAAATTGTATTGTTTACTGGTATCTGTTCCTACCAACATTTGTATGTGCTTTATCGGTACTTGATTTGTTTAAGGTTGTATTGTGGATTAAAAGTTATAATTTGTTAACAATTGTTTCACCACCCCCCCTCTCAGTTATTCACCAATTATCCTAACATAGGTATGTGTCCCAGCCGGTTTTCAAAGTATCAGATATGGATGTTATTCCACTTAGTAAGTGTGCTAGCCTTTCCTCTTTATAAAAATGTAAGTGTGCTAGTGTTACCTTATCATATAATTCCTTTAATCTGCTATCTACATTTGCTATAAGAATTTTGTATGTTACAACAGACCCTATAGATTTTTGTATATTGTTAACTATCAGTTAACATATTAACTATGAATACCGATTGTTATCGATCTTAACCAATGCACTCCGATTAATATCGGTTAATATATTAACTATGAACATTGATTGTTATCGGGCTTAAATAATACATACTCGTCAGTATTAGTTGTCTTGCATATGATAGACACGTCGATTAAGTATCAAGTGGTTTGTTAAGTGATATACACTGATTGGTAAATACACGATAATTCAAAAGGTGCGATCAAGTAATATCTTGATCAGTCATGTCTAATAGACATGACCGGTCAAGGTATTGCTTGATCCTCCTTGCTTATATATATATATCAATCAGCATTTGTGAGAAGGACATTGAAATTGATAAATGCTCCTCTCATCTGCAACATACAAGACTATAATCAAATTTATCATATTAAAGATATAACACATATTTGAAAGAAAATATAACCTTTAATATAACTTGCATCTTGAATTGAGAATTGAATAACATTTACATATCCAAAACACCAAAAATTTGCAAGAAAACAAGAATTTGTTGTTATTGCTTGTCCCAGTCCGTACACCAGCATTCTCTGCCATACAAAGTATTACATCGACCATTTGAATAAAAACTCTTGATTGCTAACACACAAGGTCATGAAATGATTTATTGAACTTGCCTAAACTCTTCTAGACTCCCTAAGCCATAAATTCCTATTAAATCTTTTTGTTGGTCCTAAGGTCCTTACTAGGCCCTTTAGGAAAAATTACAAACTTTTTACAATTTTCATCATTAAAGGCCATAATGGACCTTACAACATCATAATTGATTGGCTCTTCACTCCTAAGACCTTCAAAAGTCTTTAAGGGCTTTATTGAGTCCTTTAGTCTTCTAAATGCACCTGTACCAACTTGAATTCTCCTTCAATGCTTGATGAATACTTGATTGCTTATTCACTTGGAATTGAATTGATTTAATAATTAAGAGATCACTTGAATTGTAGGTAGACCCCTTCAAATGATAGCATAGGCTTCCTTTTATACCTAATATATGTCTTGAAAGCATTTTATCCTGATGACATTAAATTAAAGTACTTTCTCTTCTATCTAGTATTGGTGGAGCAGAGGTTGCATTGCATCGACCTAGGATACATATTTCCACAGATACAACACAAGTTAAATGTATCCTAGGTCGATGCAAAGCAACCTCTGCTCCAGAGATCACCAGAAAATAGAGAAAGAACTTTAACTTAATGCCATCAGGATAAAAGGCTTTCAGGACAGATAAATGGTATGCAATTGTATCTATTTGGAATGCATTACCCAAACAATGCAATCGATCAGTCGCCTTTGAAAAGAAAGTGGTATGATGAAATCTTTGGGCATAAAATAGATGAAATGCACTCCATACTACTGCTGCACAATATTTTGGTCGATGATATTTTTAAAATAGTAAAGGAAGGTGTATGGAACAACCAAATTCTTATCATTATAAAAAATGAATATTTTAAGATCCTTTTATGATGTGTAAGTTGAGAATATTTTATGAAAGGTCCCTAAATTAATACACTTTAAACTGATTTTAGCAATGACTATCAGATGTAGACAAAATGAATGCTTTTTGGATTAGGATGGTACACAAAATCTACTATCAAAAGGTTGTAAAAAATTATTGGGACTAGGAGGTGTGAAATGGCCTACTCTTATGCTTTTCATGCCATCAAAATTTGAGTTTGATTGTCATCATTTACTTTGCCAAATTCTTCACATGTAACTCCTGAATCAATTTCCTACAAACAAAATGATGAAAAATAGGTTTGTCGATGGGGGATTTCCTAGGTCAAACCTTGGGTTGTGAATTAACCTTGAAGTATAATGTTTTTCTTTTGAGGGAAAGGATAGATCTAATCTAAAAATGCTTAAAATTGAACATGATACCTTGATGAATCTTTCTTGAATCCTCACACAAGGTTTTAGGATGCCATGCAGACTATTGATCATGAATGTTGATGATTCCAAAGGTATGGAATGTTTGTAATACCTCCAAATAAGTTTTTTTAATTGTTTTTGTGGTTCCCAGAACTTGTTTAAGTGCAAAGCCCTCTTTTTAGCCTTCTAGGCCTAGTTGCCCAATTATCCCTCCAGCGAGGAAAATGAATTGTTTTCTCTCAACTTTCCAAAAAAATAATAAACAAATAATTGGATATTAAAACACCCATTTGTCTTATCTTCAACATACCAGAATATTGCATATGGTTGCTTTGGAAAGTATATGCTATCCTGTAACTATGCACTATTTTTGGACTCCAAAAATGACAATTTTACAAAGGAAGAATATAATGTTTTAACTCCCTAACTCCCAGACTCTCAAAAGTCATCCAATATGATTAAAAAACTAAGGAAAATGCAATTATTTACAAGTTTTAACCTTCTTAGATGCAAAATCCCTTATTTAGCCTCTCACAAACCCTTAAAAGTGGGGTTTCTCATATACCCCTCTTCCAAACACTATACCATCCAAATGATGATGGATTCACCTTTAATTTGACATTTATAAACACTATCAATCATAAAATGTGCCCCTTCTTAAGGTGGATTTGCTACTGTTGCTCCTTAGCAAGCAATTTCTCCACTCTTACATTCACTGTTTTGGTGATCACCCCGGTTCTCCACCTAATCTGCACATCAACCTATTATCATTTTATTGTACATATTAGAGGAGTGACATCCCATGAATATTAGGCCTTTTACATTCATGGAATGACCATTCTCATTATAAATCAGCCAAATCAAATGCCAAAATGCACAAATTTGTTAGAACAATCAATGCAACTAGTCTAAAGTCTGAGACAAATGGATTATCATTGCATCTTCCCTACAAATAATATGTTCAAGGTCTCTTCAATGCATTAGGAATTTGAATACACACTCAAGACAAAGTTACCATAAGCTAAAACACCAAAAAATTGCAAGAAAACAAGAATTTGTTGTTATTGTGTGTCCTAGTCCGTACACCAGCATTCTCTATCATACAAAGCATTACATCAACCATTTGATCAAAAAATCTTAATTTCTGACACACAAGGTCATGAAATTATTTATTGAACTTGCCTAAACTCTTCTAGACTCCCTAAGCCATAAATTCCTATTACATCTTTTTGTTGGTCCTAAGGTCCTTACCAGGCCTTTTAGGACAAATTACAAACTTATTACATTTTTCATCATTAAAGGCCATAATGGACCTCGAGACATCATAATTGATTGTCTCTTCACTCCTAAGACCTTCAAAAGTCTTTAAGGGCTTCATTGATTCCTTTGGTCTTCCAAATGCACCTGCACCAACTTGAATTCTCCTTCAATGCTTGATGAATGCTTGATTGCTTGTTCACTTGGAATTGAATTGATTTTGTAATTAAGAGATCACTTGAATTGTAGGTAGACCCCTTAAAATGATAGGGTAGGCTTCCTTTTATACCTAATATATGTCTTGAAAGCATTTTATCCCAATGGCATTAAATTAAAGTACTTTCTCTTCTATCTGGTATTGGTGGAGCAGAGGTTGCATTGCATCAAGCTAGAATACATATTTCCACAGATACAACATAAGTTAAATGTATCCCAAGTTGATGCAAAGCAACCTCTGCTCCAAAGATCACCAAAAAATAGAGAAAGAACTTTAATTTAATGCCATCAGGATAAAAGGCTTTCAAGATAGATAAATGGTATGCAATTGTATCTATTTGGAATGCATTACCCAAATAGCACAATCGATCAGTCACCTTTGAAAAGAAAGTGGTATGATAAAATCTTTGGGCATAAAATAGATTAATGCACTCCATACTACTGCTACACAATATTTTGGTCGATGATAATTTTAAAATAGTAAAGGAAGGTGTATGGAACAACCAAATTCTTATCATTATAAACAATGAATATTTTAAGATCCTTTTATGATGTGTAAATTGAGAATATTTTATGAAAGGTCCCTAAATGAATACACTTTAAACTGATTTTAGCAATGACTATCAGATGTAGACAAATGAATGCTTTTTGGATTAGGATGGTACACAAAATCTACTATCAAAAGGTTGTCAAAAATTCTTGGGACTAGGAGTTGTGAACTAGCCTACTCTTCTTCTTTTCATGCCATCAAAATTTGAGTTTGATTGTCGTCATTTACTTTTCCAAATTCTTCACAGGTAACTCCTAAATCAATTCCTACACACAAAATGATGAAATTAGGTTTGTTGATGGGGGCTTTCCTAGGTCAAATAGGTTTGAATATACCTTGAAGTGTGCAATATGGAAGGTTTGTATTCTTAATCTCATGTCCATTTCTTAATTTAAAAGATGATATCTTTATTAAATATCTCCTCTATTTTTGGAGGTAGACATATTTAGGAAAAGATCTCTTCCTCCCTCTTTAAAATGATCCCTTTAGATCTAATCTAAAAATGCTTAAAATTGAACATGATACCTTGATGAATCTTTCTTGAATCCTCACACAAGGTTTTAGGATGTCATGCAGACTGTTGATCATGAATGTTGTGCTTTAACTTGAATTATCCTTCAATGCTTGAAGAATGCTTGATTGCTTGTTCACTTGGAATTGAATTGATTTTATAATTAAGAGATCACTTGAATTGTACGTAGACCCCTTCAAATGACAGGGTAGGCTTACTTTTACACCTAATCATACATAAAGTGTTTGAATTTTTTCTCATACATGAGGCAAGAAATAAGGGGTCACATTTTGGGTCCCAATCACGAGTCTTGTCAATTTAGGATGTAACATGCTAAAGTGGGCATCAATGTCTCAAGATCAGATGGACCTTAAGTGATTGTCTCCCTTGCATATGATTTGTTTGGGTGATAAACTTCACCATTCTACTCATAATAATTTTATTATGTCTCAAATATAGGGATTGTATGTGGGAAAAGTGGGTGAATAAAACTTAAAATGTGAAAATTACGAGAAATATCAGTCCACACACACACACGGGACTTCTTGATGCAAGCTATGGAGTAACGTAGTGTTACTCAGCTTCCCAAGGAGGGTCCCATGGTTCTCTATCTCACAATGTCCCTCAAACTAACGTTTTTGGTCTCAAATTACTGAGCAAAATGGTTTAGGGATGGCAAATATGAGAACGAGAGATGCTTTTTTAGATTTTAGTATGAGATGTGTTGTAAGCTATGTATGATGCTAGAAATGCAATAAACTAAATGATAAGATGACAGGGTTAGTATGAATACTATCCTAACATACTATATTTAGTCTATGATTGAACTAAAATGATAAATAAAGTAATCTAAGCATGCATATTAGTCTAATTTATGATCTAAAAGAGGCTAAATGATGAGCATAAAAAATGATATAAAGGCTTGGAAGAATTTGAGCATAAGTGTGATGCTTCAAATTTGAAAGATGATTGTTAAGAATGGAGGAATGAGAGCTCTATTTATAGCACAAACAGGGCAATGGATGGTCAAGATTGAAAGGTTTAATCAAGGGCCAATTTTGAAAGTTGGAGATCCATGTGCACAATTGGCACCAATGAAATGGTGACAAGTGTCCACACAGGATTGGGTTGAAAGAAGAGGTTGGAGGCATTAAAGGCCTGAGGAGACCTCATGGTTATCTAAAGGCTAAGGGTCAAGTCTAAGTTAGGTTTACCCAATGAATTAAGATCTAATCCAAAGATAAACCTTTGTGCAAATGATTAAGAGATAATCAAGGTCAAAGCATTAATGACCTGATGAGACCCTTGGGTTGGGTAGAGGTTGAGTCAAAACAAATGTTTTAACCATGTGGAAGGGTTTGAAATAACCATTAATGGTTATTGGAGACTTTGGGGATTAAGTGGTTGAAGTTTGGAAGCCTTCAATGGTTTTCAAAGACTTTAAGAGTTTTGGTGGTTGAAGGTTGAAAACCTTCAATGGTTATCCAAGACTTTGGGCCATTTGAGAAGTGACTTCCCTTTTCATAGGGATGTGACAAAGTTTAGAGGAGGGTTAGGTTAATTAGAATCGATTAGAAGATTCTAGAAGGGATTAGGAAGGCGTTTGGGTTAGGAAGGGGTTTGGGTTTTTGCAAGTGGATGGGGAGGATAATAGGATTTTATTGAATTATTTGATTTTCATTCAATTTGGTTGTAATTAAATAAATTTGATTTATTCAATTTAGGATAACTATTTAATTAAATTTGAATTTAATTAAAAGTGGCTAGGGGGATTTAATTGAATAAAATGATTTATTCATTAAATGGTATAGTGAATTTTATTTAAATAAATTGAGCAATTTACTTAATAAAATAGAAGAATGTGGATAATTTAATTAAATTGGATTTAATTAAATAGGGAAATGAACATAAAATATTTATTTAGGAATATGGTCATTTTTATATGTCTACATTTTGCCTCTCTTTGAAGTGACGTGTGTGCACATGTTATTTCAAAGAAAAATGATGTGTTTTTGTGATTTATGATCAAATGCAATTTTTGTGTCGCTCTTTTAATTTGTCAGTCGTGCCCCAGATTCGATGTGATCCCCCAGATTTGAGATTTGATGGTGATGCCCCCTCGGGAGATGAATCAATATTTTTTTGGAAAATTTTTTATTTAAATTGATGAAGTTCGTATGGTGTGTAGGATACCGTGTTTGTAGAAAGTGTGTAAATTGATTCATCTCCCGATAAATTACAACTGTTTTGGTATAGGGGAGACCGCGACCATATTATAGGTCCTGTTGGCTAACCCTAATTTCATTTTCCTCCTATAAAAGGGGAAAAGGGCTTGATTTAAAGTCATTTGTGCTTTGTTGACTTTTGAAGAAAGATAATTTGCTCTGGAGAGAAAATGCCTATTCCCTATCACAGACACTGTTTCGAGCGCGTTCGGAGGTACCGGAGACCAGTAGCGCATGGACCACCAGAAAGTCAACATCTTTGACCCCTTTTGGATTTTTCATTTTGTCATTTTCAGGTGTTTTTTTTATTTTTAAACTTCGGGTTTTTCATTTTAGCGCGTTTAAAACGTAATTTAGCGCATACGAAGTGTAGAGTAGCGCATCAAAGTTATTTTTAGGGGTTTCGGCCGAAAATGTTTTGCTAGCGCATAGGATCTATAGGTTAGCGCGTATAGATAAAATAGCGCATGCAAAGGCTTTGGTAGCGCGTAGGGGAAACAGGGTAGCGCGTAGGCATGACCTAGCGCATAGGAGCTGCCGGGGTTCGCATAGGAAAAGGGGTTTAGCACGTAGGACTAACCTAGCGTATACGACTAAAAGGATAGCGCCTGGAAGTGATAGATTAGCGCGTAGATAGGTTCTAGCACATAGGACAGATTAGGTAGCGCAATGGAAGAAAAGAGTAGCACGTAGATAGGTTCTAGCGCATAGGACAGATAGGTTAGCGTGTAGGACAAGCAGCCTAGCGTGTGGGTTTGTTTTAGCGCATTGGAGGTCTGTTTTAGCGCATCCAAGAAAAATTTGTAGTTTTGGCCAATTTTGAAAAGTTGTGGTTTTGTGTGCCTGTCGTGTTTTTGATGCATTTATCTAAGATGAGTATTTGTATAACTTGTTTTTATGTGCAATTTTTCAAGTTATGTATAGATATCAAGCTGTTGTTTTGATCAGAAACTAATGTATTTGCGTTGTCTATTTTAAGTTCAATGTGTGTGAAAGCCTGAGTTGTTTTACAAGCCGATATGGGTTGGAAACTTGAGTTGTTTTACAAGCTGATATGGGTGGGAAACTTGAGTTGTTTTACAAGTTTATGTGATTGTGGTACTTGAGTTGTTTTACAAGTTTTGATATGGTTTTTGAGAACTTGAGTTGTTTTACAAGTTGATATGAAATGATAGGATTTTGAACTTTGATTGTAGATGAGCAAATTGTTTCATGTTTTTGATGTAAATTTTATTTTGATATCTTTGTGTTGATGTGGAAACTGATATTGGATATGTTTTGTTTGTTGACATGAGCGATTGGGTATTGTGCAGTCGAGGGAGAGATTCCCGAGACCATGGACACTGATACCACGTCTGTCACAGGCAGACTTGGATATTATTGAGAGATGTGGATTGACCTCGCTTCTTGATATGCTGTGATTCACTGTGAACTGGGGACTTTTGACAGCATTGGCAGAGAGGTGGCACAGTGATACGAACACCTTTCATTTTGCTACTGGAGAGATGACAGTGACACTAGAGATTGCTACCAGATTTTGCACATTCCTGTGGTAGGGGCCATATTACCGTATGAGCAGACAGAGGAGGGCGGCACAGAGGCACTGCGTCGTATATTTCATGATGAGAGTGTCTGTGGTTATGAGATCCCTTGGCAAGAGTTCTTGGATCTGGATTATGCACCGCTGCCATCTGTATTGGCAGGATTCATTGGAGGATTCCTTTGTCCTGATCGTAGGTCAAAGGGATTTTCAGTAGGATGGGGGCTGGTCCTGGATTAGATGGTTACATAGGGTCGGAGAATTGCGTGGGGGTCAGCGATGTTGGCCCATCTTTACAGGAGCCTGCATGAGGTAGTATACCTCAGTTATGGGAGTTTATCAGCAGGTGTGACCCTTTTACAAGTATGGTGCTAGGAGCACATCCCAGTAGCGAGGCCATTGGCAGACAGAGATAGGCCCGTAGGGGCAGCATACGCCTATGGATACAGAGGCCTAGTTGTCCAACGTAAGCTGGGCAAACTAGAGCACTAGAGGAGAGTGTTTGATGACATAGATATGGTGACCTGGAGACCGTATACGAACTGTGAGGTGTGGGCGGAGGATGGTATGGAGATGCCTTTCATTTTCATGACGAGGTATCTGATCGGGAGGACTCCGTTCGTTATTGAGCGGTTTTTGGTGACCCAAGTTTTGCGGCAGTTCGGGAGGCAGTAGGGGATTTCGCAGGGAGCGTGCTTGTATGCACGGCGGCAGCAGGATGTGGCCGATTGGGAGCCGACTATTGATAGTGTCGTGGCCATAGAGGAGTTCACAGGGCTGGCAAGACAGATCTGGGATTATGCCCCAGAGATACAGGATGCTGGGATGACTGACGAGTTCGCTCGTTTGTTTGCTGCTCGGGCCGTGGCGAGGATCTCAGATCTAGAGGAGATGAGGCCAGCATTTGATTCAGATGGAGAGGAGGGGGGAGATGATGGAGATGATGGAGGAGGTAGAGGAGCTAGGGGGAGGCAGGGTGGCAGAGGTGTGTAGAGAGTGGTACGGCAGGGTAGGATTGAGAGGGGGAGAGGAGGATTGGCCATTGGAGCTAGGAGAGGGGGGAGAGTGACAAAGGTGCTAGCTGCAGTGGGGGGAGAGGAGGAGGTGGGGAGGCCAGCACAGAGGAGGAGGGTAGATATACTCCCACCTCTCGTACCCAGGATAGGCCGAGTGGGAGGAGTGGTGCCAGCACAGGTACCACTGCAGGTTCAAGTGTCGGGTCATGTAGAGGATGCACAGATCCGGACCCTACAGATTACTGTGCAGCAGCTGCAGGCACAGATTTTGACCTATCAGCAACAGATTTCTCAGTTGACCACTGAGAGAGATACGGAGATAGAGCGGCAGGGTCGAGTAGAGGAGGCCTTAGCGACTGTGCAAAGAGCAGCGGCGGGTGGTCCTTTGAGAGACACCCTTAGAGAGCTGACACGGAGTGTCCAGGAGGCAGAGTATTACAGGCGGCACTATGAGGCTGCAGTACCTAGAGATCGGCGTGTTGAGAGCTTTGCACAGTCGAAATCGAGTCGATCTTGAACTGCTGGGACACGATCTGAGAGTCGAGGAGTGACGGGACCAGCGAGACAGGGCCCTCCTGCAGATCCGGGGGCGAGTGTATCGGGAGCTAGACAGGATCCTCCTGGAGATCCAGGGGCAGGTGCATCTGGAGCGAGACCATCTCCATCAGGGGATAGTCACACTTGAGAGACATGGTCTCCGTTGTATTTTTGGATATTTTGCATACTTTGTACTGGACATAGTGTTGAGACACATTTTGTAGATTTTGATCATTTTTTGAGAGATATATATACAGAGCACCATTTTTGATCGATGTGATGTGTTTATGGATGCATTTTTATGTGTGCTACTTGCTTTTATATGATGATGTAATGTTTACATATATGATGTAATGTGTGAGGTAGGATGTATGTTTTTATATGCTGTGAGATGTATCTTGAAAATGAGATGTATGATTTAATATGCTGCTACATGTAATATGAAATGATGTAATAATGATGTAATAATGATGCAAAATGATATGTAATAATAATGTAAAATGATGTGCGACTAATTGTAAAATGATATGCAACTAATTTATAAAATGATATGCAACTAATTTATAAAATGATATGCAACTAATTGTTTTTGGAGCACCTCTCATTCGGTATTTGCCATCCGATATAACCATTTATTTGCTTTCTTTGTAAATATCATCATGGAGCATTTATTGATTTGTGGATATGTTGAAAATTTATACAAGCATAATGGTATAATTGAACCATAATGACCTGAGTAAAATTTACATGATATTTGATTTTGCAAGATAGCACAAGCGTCAAGGTATAATTGAACCAGGACGACCTGAGTGCATATTGCGTAAACATACAAGAGTAGATCATTTATATGCGTGAAATGGAATCAGGCCTTCAGTGATATGTATCACGTCTCGAGGCAAATATTCACATAGTACAAGTGATCACCTCCCAGACAGAAGACTAAGAAAATTTTGGAAGTTCCTCATGATCTCTGGCTTTGAAGCTTTTGATGAGATAAGGAGAAGATTCCAATTAATTTAAAAAGTTCAAAATGCAAAATAATCAAGACTTTAATGCGATAATGCAACATTTAGTACTTCAGAAAATCATCCATCCTTGAGATTCTGGTGTATTGTTTTTGTTTTGGTTGTTGCGATGAAGTGTAGTTGTGTTTGTTGGATGTCATGTGTCTGAGTTTTGCAATAGTTGGCATGTCTTGAATGTTTGTAAGCTTTTGAACAATTTAATGCCCCTAGATGAGTGTTCCTCTGGATATGATTATGTACAGTGATTTCCAAGCCATGGTGAAATGCGATAAGAGAATAGATACAGATGGATAACTCAGGATAGTGACTATGCTAAGTATGTCCTGAATGGATATATGCTAAGTGTCGGGCGATGGCCAATAGTGTTTTGATGGATAAAATGGCATGGATATAGATAAAGGAGCCGGTCTTTCACAAGGGCACCTGTTTACCAGGTTTTCACCATTTGTTTTTATTGTACTTTGTATTTTTTCTTTTTCTGGATTTTTTGATTTTTTTGTTTGTTTTTGGCTTTTTCCGTGCACTAGGCTGCCTTAAGTATAGTACTTCTTCAGATGAATGCTGTTAGTTGGATCATCGAGCACATCTCCTTCAAAATTTGTCAGCTGATAGGCACCTGATCCATAGACTGTAATGATGACATAGGGACCCAACCAGTTAGGTTCAAATTTCCCTTTCTTTTCTCTATCTTGCTGATTTCTTGGATTTTCTCTTAGGACTAGATCACCAACCTTGAAGTTGCGAAGAATGACCTTGTGATTGTAGCTCCTGCACATGCGTTGCTGATATGCTTTGAGATGAGTATAAGCATGTTGGCGTCTTTCATCTAATAGTTCTAGTTCTTGCAGTCGGTTAACTCGATACTCTTCATCAGGGATTAAACCTTTCAAAGAGACTCTAAGAGATGGAATTTCTACCTCCAAGGGTAAAATAGCCTCTGATCCATATACCAATGAATATGGTGTTGCTCCTGTAGGTGTGCGGATGCTGGTCCTATAGGCCCAAAGTGCTGGATTGAGTTGTACGTGCCAATCTTTGCCTACATCATTCACTGTTTTCTTGAGGATTTTTAGGATTGTTTTGTTAGATGCTTCTGCTTGACCATTTCCCTGTGGATAGTATGGTGTAGAAAACCGATGTTGGATTTTGAATTTTTCACATAGTTCCTGCACATCTTGGTTTTTGAAAGGTCGTCCATTATCTGTGACGATTGAACTTGGAATACCATATCTGCAGATCAGATAATTTAGGATAAAAGAGGCAATTTGTTTCCCAGTCACTGTGGTCATGGGAACTGCTTCGATCCATTTGGTAAAATATTCTGTTGCAGTTATAATGAACTTGTGTCCATTGGAAGATGAAGGATATATTTTGCCTACCAGGTCCAATCCCCACTGACAAAAGGGCCAGGATGTTGTAAATGGTTGTAGTTCCTGTGCTGGTGCATGTATTAGATTGCCATGGATCTGGCATTTAGGACATTTCTTGGCGAAATGATACGAATCTTTCTCCATTGTGGGCTAGTAGTATCCCATTCGTAGAAGCTTTTTAGCAAGAGTAGTGCCACTTGAATGTGTGCCACAAATACCTTCATGAAGCTCGTGTAAAGCTGAATTGGAATCATTACGATCAAGACAACGAAGAAGAGTACCATCTAGACCTCGACGATATAAGGTATTAGCGGTAAGGGTGTAACGGGTAGCTTGGCGGATAAAGTTACGTTTTTGGTTACGGGATTGGTCAATGGGTAAGATATTATGCTTGAGGTAGTCATATATTGGTCCATATAACGGAGAATCTGAACCGGTTAAGGCATATATAACCTAGGATTCAGAGTGGTCATAGGCGGGGGAGAACAGTTGCTCTACCAGGAACTCATAACGACTCTGTTGTTCTGGAATTTGTAGTAATGAAGCAATCATAGCCATTGCATCGGCTGCTTTATTGTTCAACCTTGGTATTTGTTCAAAGGTGATGTGCACAAAATACTGTTTGAAATCATCCACCATCCGTTTGTAGGGTAGTAACTTGTCATCCTTTGTCTGATAGTTGTTGTTGATTTGATTGATGACCAGTTGTGAGTCTCCGTAGACTTTTAATTCTGTGATTTTCCATTCGACAGCCATTTTGATGCCTATGACCAATGCTTCATATTCAGCCACATTATTTGTACATGGAAACATAAGTCTATATGATCTCGGCATAGTGTGTCCTTCAAGGGTGATGAATAGAATGCCGGCCCCTGAACCATTTTGTGTATAGGATCCATCAAAGTATAGGGTCCATTGTTTGGATGAAAGAGCAAAAACGTCCCTGTTTGGAAATTCAATGTTCATGGTTTGTTTTCCTCGTAGTGGTGCTTCAGCCAGCTGATCTGCAATTGGTTGTCCTTTGATGGCTCATCTTTCTGTGTAGTGGATGTCGAATTCACTAAGAATCATGACCCATTTAGCCAATCAGCCTGTGAGAGCTGCCTTGATGAGTAGATACTTGAGAGGATCAATTTTGGCTACTAGCTTGATAGTGTGTGCTAGCATATAATGTCGGAACTTTTGAGATGCAAAAATGACTGTTAGGCAAGCCTTTTCAATGAATGTATAATTGAGTTCATAGCCATTCAATGTTCTACTGATGTAATATATGGTGTGTTCCTTTCCTTGTTGATCTTCTTGTACCAATAGTGCCCCCAGTGAAACATCTGTTGTTGAGATATACAATATAAGAGGCTTTCCTGCAATTGGTGGTACTAGAACTGGTGGATTCATCAGGTACTGTTTAATTTGGTAAAAAGATTCTGCACACTTAGTCTCCCATCTGAATGGCACATTTTTGTGTAGCAAGTGGTTAAATGGCAGACTTTTATCTGCTAGTTGAGCGATGAATCGCCTGATTGATTGAAGTCATCCTTGGAGAGATCAAAGTTGACTGATATTCTTTGGTGGTGGCATATCCATGATGGCTTGTACCTTTGCTGGATCAACTTCAATACCTTTAGCTGAAACTATGTAACCTAGTAACTTGCCTGATGTAACCCCGAAGACACACTTCTTAGGGTTGAGTCGGACTTTGAATTTCTACAACCAATTAAAGATCTTTGTTAGGATGCCGAGATGTTCAGCTCTGGTAAAAGATTTTGCTAGTAAATCATCCACATAGTCTTCCATAAATGTGTGCATCATATCATGGAATATGGTTGTCATTGCTCTTTGATAAGTGGCTCCGGCATTCTTTAAGCCAAAAGGCATAACATTCCAACAGTATGTTCCCCAAGGACAGGTGAATGCTATTTTGTCTTGATCTTCAGGAGCTATTTTGATTTGATTATAGCCTGAGAAACCGTCCATTAATGAGAGCATTGCATGGCCTGCTGTGAGATCTACAATTATATCAATACTTGGTAGAGGAAAGTCATCCTTTGGACAAGCTTTATTGACATCTCTGAAGTCAGTGCATATTCTGATACTACCATCTGGTTTTGAAATTGGAACAATGTTAGAAATCCATTCTGCATAGTCAATAGGTCGAATGAATCCGACATCTAATAATTTTTTTATTTCCGTTTTGACCATGAGTGCTACCTATGGATTCATCTTTCATAACTTTTGCTTGACTGACTTGACTCTTGTAGAGATGGACAAGTGATGCATGATTAAGTGTGGATCAACTCCAGGCATATCAGCATATGACCAGGCAAAGTTAATTTGTTGTCCTTTAAAGAAGATGATGAATGCCGATCTTTCCTCTTCTGTCAGAGATTCTGCAAGGTGAATGTTTTTGGCTGCTTCTATGGTACCAATGTTGATTGATTGAGTGGGCTCAATCAGTATGGGTGATCGTTCATGAAAATGTTCAGGAAGAGTGTCAAGTCTCCCATCGTTAGGTGCCTTGAAAAGGTTTTCACCCTCAGATGTGTCCTTTATTTTTACTTTTTTGGGATCTATAGCTGCCATTGACTGGTTTTCAGCATTAGATTCTGTATTTGATTCATTTTTGCGACTGAGAGACTTGGCACTCCCTGAAGAATAGACATCGTTATTCGGTTCACTGGTAGAGCCTGTTTTGGGATTAACGGTGCATAGGTAATGGATAATAGATTCATCATTTGGAAAAATTGGTATATCATGAGTCTCAAGTTCATTCCAGTCGATGAGATCAGGGAAGACAAGTGGTAAGGAATCGTTGGGCGGGTCAAGTTCAGGTACTGTAAGTGTTAGGATAGAGTTATCATCGTGAGAGGTCTTGGTGTTAAAGAAGTCTAGGGTTTTATCGAGGTCTTCGATGGTATCATCTTCTACATAGACTTGTTCGTAATATTTCTATTCGCTTTCCTGAACGTCATAGATATGTTGTGGTCCAAACTCAAGAGGTCTATCCTCTGCATTGTATTCTTCTTGAGAAATGGATATAAAATCAGTATTATCTGGGATATTTGTAGTAGTATTAGAGCAGGTACCCCATTCATATTCATTTGAATCTGTCTCATAGGTATCATCCCAAATTCTATCTGTGCTGTAAACAGGGATGTTGTATGGTGAAAACAAATATTTGATAATGGATACTTTCTTGATATTCTGTGTTGATTTTGTATCTGATCCATCTTCCATGGCCTGGATTTGTTCATAAATCGTGCTTCCATGGGGAGAAATGACAGTTTCTTGTGATGACATGATTTGTTTTTGAGCCATGGGTATGTTAATATGAGCTACTGCTGCAGAAATGGCCTTCTTATGATTTAAAAGCTTTCCCTGATGCAACTTCTGATCTTGATGTTTTCGTGCCTTATGGATTGTTTCAGCTGATTCAAAGAGTGCTTCCTACCAGGATTCTTCCTTGTATTTCTTCTTTTCTTTCCATTGAGGTTTTGCATTTGTGTGTGGCGGCCTTTTCAATAAGAAAGTGAATTTAGAACCTAATCCTGCTTTATTCCTACTAGGTTGTGAAGGAAGATCTATAGGTTCAGTGACTCCTTCTTGGCATTTCCCAATAGGTCCTTTACCGCCATATCCCATTTGTTTCATGATCAAGTAGCCTTTGCCATATAGGTGCGTCGGCAGAACAATGTCTAGAGCGGCTGCTCTATTAGCTTCTTATTCATCTTTGTATAGCCAGTTAAGAACATCTTTATCTTCTGATTCATGTGCTAGAGTCCCCAATTGGATGAAGGTACCATCAAATTTAGTTATGGGCTGAGTTGCCAGATGTGTTGATATAGTAGGTAAACCATGCGATCTAGGTGATGTTGGCAATCTGGTTAAACATAAAGGCTCCATAGAATATTCGCCCATGCCTTGGTCTTTGATTTGCATTTTCTGTTTGAAGTCTCCCCATAAGGAGTTGGATTTTGCTGTTGGTGGATCAGATGTTGAAGACCGCTGCTTTTCTCTGTAATAAGGAACGAAACTGTCCTGGGCTGCCCCCATTGCATTGCAATGTTGAAATGGATTGTGATCAGCTGATATGGAGATTTCCTATCCATCATAAGGAAACTTGACACACTGGTGATATGTAGAAGGGACTGCTTGCATTTCGTGTATCCAGGGTCGGCCTAATAAGATATTGTAGGTGAGATCAATATCTAAGACTTGACATATAGTATCTTTTTGCACTGGTCCTACTTGAATAGGCAATATCACTGTTCCTTTAGAGGACCTTTCCTCATCATCATATGCTTTTATAGTAATCTTTTTACAAGGATCAATAGATTCTTCTGAGAAGCCTAGTGCACGGATAAGCTTTAGAGTACATATATTAAGTTTGGCTCCTCCATCTATTAAAACTCTTTTGACGCGGTGTTTGCAAACAATGACTTCAATATGTAGAGTATTATGCGGGTAACTCAATGAAGTATTATCATGCTCTGAGAAGGTGAGGTTATGAGATTCGGTCATATGGGCAACCATGGCTTGGAATCTATCTGTATCCAGATTTTGAGGTACATTTGTTTCTAATAGTGCTTGCTCCAATATGTCTTTGTGTTTTGGAGATAGTTTCAACAATTCCAGGATAGATATCTGAGCTGGAGTCTTACGTAGTTGGTTAACTAAGTCGTATTGGATCTTTGGTGTGGTAGTTGGAGGTGCAGTATGTCCCTTCAAGACATATTTCTGAGTCCGAGTTGTTACATTGACAGATTCATGATCACGTTTATCTCAAATGGTTATAACATTGACTTGATGGTCTTCGGCTGATATGTGGTTGATTGTGTTGTTGTAAATGTGATTAATACGAGCTCCGCGTGTATCATTTGAATTTGATGCTCCATCTTTGTTATAATTTGGGAGAGGATCTTTGAAGGCTTTGTGATCATTATTTGTTTTGAGACCGTCCACCGTTAAGTCACCTCGATCAATCATGTCTTGGATTATGTGTTTCAATCTCATGCACTCGTTTGTTCTATGACCTTTGTTGCGATGAAAATCACAATAGTGTGAATCATTCCACTAAGGTGGTTTGATTGGGGGTTCGTAATTGTTGATTAGAGGCAAAGAAAGAATCTTGTTTGCCAATAGTTCTCTAAATGTGGACTCTAATGATTGGCCCAATGGTGTGAAGATACGTTTCTGGAAATTGTTGGTGTTGTTGCGTGAATTGTTATTAGGCCCTGGATTCAGGTTTTTGTTTTGACTATCATTGGCGTTGTTGGTATTGAGTTGTCCTTGAGTATTGTTTGGTGCATATGTGTTAACACTGGGAGTAGCATTTTTAGGATTTTTCGTATTTTTCGTATTTCCTGATAAGGCAAGCACTGGCTGTTTAGATTTTGGATCATATGATTCATTGTTGCCTTCGTTTTTGTTTCGTGTCCAAAATCGAGTTTTGTCCAGATTAGTGTTGTTTTGGTTATTGTAATGTGATGAGTTCGTTCCTTCTTTGTAGAACTTGAGTGTTCCCTTTTTGACACAAGCTTCTTCTACTTGGATGCCATTTTCGATTAATTTGTCAAAAGATGGTATGCATTGAAGTTTGAGTCTGTAACTCATTTCACCATTCAATTTATCAATGAAGATTTCCATTTTCTCTTTTTCAGGAATATCTCGAGGATATCTTGATACCATGCGTCGCCAACGTTGAAGGAATAACATGAATGTTTCGTTGTTCTTTTGTTTGGTGTTGCAAATATCTAGCATGGTTATGGCATGTTGGATGTTGTAAGAATAATGGGTGATGAATTTGTTAACCAATTCGTCAAATGATCTAATAGGTGGTGTAATCTTGGATAACCATTCCATTGTTTGTCCTCCCAGGCTTCTTGGGAATAACCTCATTAGATAAGTGTCATTATGAGAAAATTCAAGACTCATAGTACAAAATTCGCGAACATGGTCCCGAGGATCACTTTTCCCATCATATTTATCAAATTTGGGAACGTCTGAGTTTGGAGGAAAAGGTACCATGTTTAAGCTTCTGTCAAATGGATAAGGACAGATTTCATTTATAGAGTACCACACTGTTGTCCCTTGTTGCATATCGTGCATTTGTCTTTGCAACATTTTCATTTGTTGAGTAAGAGCAACCAAGGGCGCATTATCTTGTCGAGGGAAGAGTTCTTCCCTCGTATTTGTTCTTAGCTGAAACGGTGTAGTAAATGGTATGTGTTGTTCTGGGGTTTTGAATGCAGGTACTCACATTTCTGGTATATGTTGCTCTGGAATATGTTGTTCAGGTATGTGAGTTTCTTCTTCCCTTTGTCGTTCTTGATATGTATATTGTTGAGACCCGGTTTGAAAGACGTTTGCGTCGAAATCTTCAGGAAGTTTGACGCCTTTACTTGTAAGCATGAGTAGATATTTTTCTTTGTCATTTTCCATGAGTTTTTCGATGAGTTTTTGGAATGAAGGATTTTCTTAACATTCCTGAAGAATTGCGTCAGTAATTTCAGGCTCTTCTGAGGATGGAACTTCAAAAAGATTTGATAATCTACGATTCATACTTGATTCTGCGGGTGTCTCGCTTTGTTTGTTTCGTTGAGAGCGAGTGATAGGCATTTCAATAGAAACTTTCAGTAATGAAAGGAACAAAGTCCTCGTTGATGTTTCGCTCGGGCGTTGGTGGTTCTGGTCGAGATGTGTTATATGTGATGCACTCGTCGGGTAGGAATGCTGGATTGATCTTTCCTCTGTGGTTTATCTTTTGATTAAAAGCAGACTTTTGACAGTATGCTCTTGTTTTCAGGGGTTCTTTGTCAAATTTGTTGGATTTGTTTTGGATATAACGTTGGACGTGATGAAGAAATACCCGATGGGATTTGAAGAGTTGACAATTGATGTATAAAAATTTATTTCTCTTGATGAATTTGGAAAAGCTAGGTTGTTGTTTCTTCAACGTGATGTTACGATAGAGGTTCTTTCTTCTCAGAATGAGGGAATTAGTCATGCATGAGTGATCAATGATTTGTTTGGATTTAGTTGATTCTTGTTTTGAAAATTTCAAATCTTTACTTAATCAGAATGAAGGTTTAGATATCCCTTCACGATAAAGCGTGTCAAATGATATGGATAAAAGCTTCCCAATTTGGAAATTTTTAGACAAGTGTTTTTGGAGATAAAATCTGTAAGATGTTTAAAGGATTTGATTGATACTAATGATGAAAATGTTCCGGATTATGATAGGAAAGACGTCCTCTATTGCTCGATTCATTTTCGGATTCTGACAACGTTTGTTTGGACACAAATTTGACTTGAGAAATAGTTTTAATGATTTGTTTTTGTCACTCTGGTTTGATAAAAGATGATTTTCGACGAAAAAGGTCTTCTAAAATGTTTTTGATTTTTTTCAAAATTTTTCAATTCTTAACTCTTTATTTTTCTACCTTATCTCACGCGCTAAAACAAAGGTTTGATGCGCTACTTAATTTTCTTGATGCGCTAAAATGTTTCTCACACGCGCTAATCTGCCCCTAGTTACGCGCTAAAATTTTGATTCTGGAAAAATTCTACTCTAACAGGTGGAAAATCCACGCGCTAGACTGGGCTTGATACGCGCTAACTGTTTCGGCTAATGCGCTAAAATATGGTTTCTACGCGCTAGGCTATTTGTTTCACGCGCTAGAACTCAGGCTGTTGAAATTGGCTGTTAAGTTTGTTTGGAAAAACTACGCGCTACATTGTGCCTCCTACGCGCTATCTGTTTTGGTTAATGCGCTATCTTTGGGTAACTACGCACGCTAATATTGTCCTGAGACGCGTTAGAATGTGTTTTGCATGCGCTAAAGGATTGTTCACTGTTTTGCCTTAGAATTGAAACGCTACTATTTTTGTTGTACGCGCTATTTTGTATTTTGGATGCGCTAAAAGAACTGTTACATGTGCTAATATGTTGCTCTTATGCGCTAGACTGCCCTGATTTTTCCTTTTTTTTTTGTGAGGATTTTGAATTTTGTTGAGAGAATTTTCAAGTGTGATGGATGATTTTCTGAAATAAAAAATGTAAGCACGGCACACAAAGTACAATCATTTTGCCTAATCTAACAGAAAGTGTATGTTCTGTCGAGGATGTGTTCAAATCCCCAATGTTTTAACAGGTTTTGATACAAAGTAAGACACTTCAAAAAGACTCTTTATTCAAGGGTCATAAGTAATATCATAGCCCACTAGTCTCGATACTCTGTCAGCTCAAACAGCCATGTCACCCACTAGAGGGCGCCCGTTTTTTTGTCTTTTGCCAGAAGTTAACCCAAAGTGAATTGCTTCACAGGTGAGTAGTTATCTTGGGAGATATATGGTGAGTAATCTTGAGGGCGGATTCTTCCCCACCCTTGCACTATGATGTTACAAATGTTTGGATACTGACTCGGCTCAAAGCTTCTAATTCTATGGTTCGTAATCAGGCTTCCCGTTCGGCCATCAGTGATAAACTCCCTTAGGAGGCTTCCCAACCTTTAGAACAAAGGCTTTACGTATCTCGAGGATACTGGGGGAAGGCTAATCACTACGCGCAACCGTTGAAAAGGACTTTCGTCACTTTCCACATTTGATTATAGTGGGTTGAAATTCTTGGCGTCAAAGTCGTTCCCCACTTAGGTCGTTCCCTTCACACTGGCTATAAACGGCTTTAAGAGTTGATTGCAACTCCTCGGGAAGGCAGGCCTGCTAAAGGATTTCTAATGCATGAAGTACTGAAAGCGTAAGAGTGGTTTGGCTTTTTGATCACCCAGTTAAGGGGAGAGCATATACCTTCCACTTTCGAGACAAAGCAAACAATGAGATTTATTTTAGCCTTTCAAATCAGTGATTTTCTAAAATCTATGCAGAGATGTTGCTCCACAAAAACATGATGTTCTTTATATTTGTTCAAAGCAATGATTGTCTAATCTATGAAAAAGAAATAGTCAACAAAGCAAATTCGATATTTTTGAAGGTCAACAAAAGAAAATCATTTTGCTGTAAAAGCAAATTTCCTCACTTTACCTGCAAGAAACCGTTAAAACCCTGCAAATAAACAAAATGATAAGATGGTCAGTTGATTCGGGGGACTTCTACAAGTCTAGAATTTTAATTTGGTTACAATAAAAAAAATTTATTTTGTCTGTGATGCGCTACAGAACAAACTGTACGTGCTACAATATGCCGCAGATGCGCTATAGTTTCTTTTCTCTGCGCTATCCTGTTACCCAGATGCGCTACTCTGTGTGTTGTACGCGCTAATCTGTGTTTTGCTTTTTCCCGCGGTCCGTTATGCAGGAAAAATTTGGATCTTATGCGCTAATCTTTGGTTGCAACGCATTGGAATATGTATTACAAGCGCTAAAAGGTTGAGCGGATGCGCTAATCTGTTAGGTATATGCGCTAATATGTGTTTCGCCTGCGTTGACACCTACAGGAATATTTGTTAAATAGTATCACGCGCTAAGGAACAGTGTTCACGCACTAAGACAGAAAGCACACGCGCTAAACAGTAGGCTAGAAGCGCTAAACTGTTAGGCAGATGCGCTAGAATATCTTTTTGACGCGCTGATTCTCGTTTCCCGTGGACCTGCAAAAGTCATCAATTTCAAAAAATGATGTGTTATTGGGGGTCGTGCCCCACGGTGGGCGCCAGAAATGTATGTGGGAAAAGTGGGCGAATAAAACTTAAAATGTGAAAATTACGAGAAATACCAGTCCACACACACACAGAGGACTTCTTGATGCAAGCTATGGAGTAACGTAGTGTTACTCAGCTTCCCAAGGAGGGTCCCATGGTTCTCTATCTCACAATGTCCCTCAAACCAACATTTTTGCTCTCAGATTACTGAGCAAAATGGTTTAGGGATGGCAAATATGAGAACGAGAGATGCTTTTTTAGATTTTAGTATGAGATGTGTTGTAAGCTATGTATGATGCTAGAAATGCAATAAACTAAATGATAAGATGACAGGGTTAGTATGAATACTATCCTAACATACTATATTTAGTCTATGATTGAACTAAAATGATAAATAAAGTAATCTAAGCATGCATATTAGTCTAATTTATGATCTAAAAGAGGCTAAATGATGAGCATAAAAAATGATATAAAGGCTTGGAAGAATTTGAGCATAAGTGTGATGCTTCAAATTTGAAAGATGATTGTTAAGAATGGAGGAATGAGAGCTCTATTTATAGCACAAATAGGGCAATGGATGGTCAATATTGAAAGGTTTAATCAAGGGCCAAGTTTGAAAGTTGGAGATCCATGTGCACAATTGGCACCAATGAAATGGTGACAAGTGTCCACACAGGATTGGGTTGAAAGAAGAGGTTGGAGGCATTAAAGGCCTGAGGAGACCTCATGGTTATCTAAAGGCTAAGGGTCAAGTCTAAGTTAGGTTTACCCAATGAATTAAGATCTAATCCAAAGATAAACCTTTGTGCAAATGATTAAGAGATAATCAAGGTCAAAGCATTAATGACCTGATGAGACCCTTGGGTTGGGTAGAGGTTGAGTCAAAACAAATGTTTTAACCATGTGGAAGGGTTTGAAATAACCATTAATGGTTATTGGAGACTTTGGGGATTAAGTGGTTGAAGTTTGGAAGCCTTCAATGGTTTTCAAAGACTTTAAGGGTTTTGGTGGTTGAAGGTTGAAAACCTTCAATGGTTATCCAAGACTTTGGGCCATTTGAGAAGTGACTTCCCTTTGCTTAGGGATGTGACAAAGTTTAGAGGAGGGTTAGGTTAATTAGAATCGATTAGAAGATTCTAGAAGGGATTAGGAAGGGGTTTGGGTTAGGAAGGGGTTTGGGTTTTTGCAAGTGGATGGGGAGGATAATAGGATTTTATTGAATTATTTGATTTTCATTCAATTTGGTTGTAATTAAATAAATTTGATTTATTCAATTTAGGATAACTATTTAATTAAATTTGAATTTAATTAAAAGTGGCTAGGGGGATTTAATTGAATAAAATGATTTATTCACTAAATGGTATAGTGAATTTTATTTAAATAAATTGAGCAATTTACTTAATAAAATAGAAGAATGTGGATAATTTAATTAAATTGGATTTAATTAAATAGGGAAATGAACATAAAATATTCATTTAAGAATATGGTCATTTTTATACGTCTACAGGGATCATAACTTATTAATGATGTAGTGAAAGTCCTTCATGAAGGACTTCTAGAAGTATTTTTGGATGAGTCTTTATCAAGTGCAGAGAAAAAACAATTGATGCTTAATGGATTTAAGGAACATTCTTTCAAATTGGAAGCCAAAGTTTTGAAGGGTGTAGAGAAGAAAGTGGAAGAGAAAAGACTAGAAGTTCTGGTGATTAGATGTGCAACAACACACATCCAACTACAAGAAAGCATAAATTTTTTTTTAGAAAAGTGTAAAGGATGTAGTGGCGGCATACATGTTTTAAAGGCAATGGCCTAAATATACTAAGGATATTATTAAGGGTCGCATAGATATTATAGCATCACAAATTGTACAACTATCCAATACTATAGATATGAAGAATGATGCAGAAGGAAACATAAGGCTTCAAATAGAAAACTTGTACATGCAACTAAATCCATTGAGTAATCAAAAGAACAAAATTAAGAAACAGTTCGATCATCTGAGAGATGTTGTAGACTTGCAACTCACCATCTACTTAGTTTTTGCATTTAAGAATTTTTTTGTTTTGGTTATGGTTGTGGTGTTTGTGGGAAGACATTTACAAATTTATATCTATTTTCACTATTTAATGGTTTATGGCTTTGTAATGGTAATTTAATGTTCTTTCATATTTTTGTATAGATTCTTTATAATAGCCTATTATGGTGATTTATTCTATTATGGATAATGGTGGGGGTCAGATGGCTTTGTCGTCAGTGCATGAAAGCATTGCATGAGTTCTACTTTTAAAAATTACATGAAACATTTTTAATTTATTTGATTCAGTGTTATTTGAAATAAAGTTTATCATTAATAAACTTTATTTCAAATAATCTAAACGTGAATTAAAATTTATATCTATGCGGAAGCGGAACATAAAAGTTGAAGACTCATGTGCAAGTAAATTTCATAAAAGAAAGCAAGCAAGCATTATCTTGAATGACATGGAAACAAGCTCATCAGCTGCCTAAAAGAGAGCAATTGGAGAAAAGAAGAGGAAAGTTTTAAAGGGTGATAAATACATAGACAACATGCAATACAAACAAACAATGTCTGGAGTGTGTGATGTGATGTCTCTAATTTATGTCCGAAGGGACTAACTAGTTTTGGAATTCCTAGGAAACCTATTGGGCCACGCTTGGAGGAAATCAATGTGTTCATGCAAGGGCCACCTTTTTTCTATTATAAGAATGATGCTTTTACACCAAAGGATATTTGGAAGACAATATCTGAAAAATTTCTATAGTGTGGAACCAAAGTTGGGGGATTCGAAGTACTTTTCGGCTTCCAAGAGACCAAGAGGTTATGTACACAATCTCCCAATAGAAGGGAGATTTCAAACATTACCTCTCCCCCCCATGACTATTTAGGAAGCACTTTCTCAGACAAAGGACTATTGGCCTCCATGGGATCAAAGAAAAAAATTGAATTGCTAGACTGTAGACGATGTGGTGGTGTCCTTCATGAAGAACTCTGGACTATAATTGAAAATTCATGAGGGAAACTACAAGATAGTGAACAGAAATACATTCTTGAAAAGTGCAAAGAATGGAACTTGGTTTGGGTGGGGCCAGGTTAGGTGGATCCTCTAGAGGTTGACGAGATAGAAATAATATTAGGATTTGAAAAAGATCACACTCGTGGAATTTCGTGTGCCACTAATTGATTGCGTTGTTTGGGTAATGCATTCCAAATAGATACAGGTGCATACCATTTATCTGTCTTGAGTAAAGCCTTTTATCCTAATGGCATTAAATTAAAGTACTTTCTCTTCTATCTGGTATTGGTGGAGTAGAGGTTTCATTGCATCGACCTAGGATACATATTTCCACAGATACAACACAAGTTAAATGTATCACAGGTCGATTCAAAGCAACCTCTGCTCCAGAGGTCACCAAAAAATAGAGAAATAACTTTAATTTAATGCCATCAGGATAAAAGGCTTTAATCAAGATAGATAAATGGTATGCAACTGTATTTATTTGGAATTTATTACCCAAACAATGCAATCGATTAGTCGCACACGAAGTTCCACAAGTGTGATCTTTTTCAAATCCTAATATGATTTCTATCTCATCAACCTCTAGAGGAGCCACCTAACCTGGCCCCACCCAAACCAAGATCCATTCTTCCCACTTTTCAAGAATGTATTTCTATTCACTATCTTGTAGTTTCCCTCATGAATTTTCAATTATAGTGCAAAGTTCTTCACGAAGGACACCACCACATCACCTAGAGTCTATACTTCAATTTTTTTCTTTGATCCCATGGAGGTCAATAGTCCTTTGTCTAAGGAATTTCTTCCTGAATAGTCATGGGGGGGAGAGGTAATGCTTGAAATCACTCTTCTATTGGGAGATTGTGTACATAACCTCTTGGTCTTCTGGAAGCTGAAAAGTACTTCAAGTCCGCCAACTCTCGTTCCACACTATAAAAAAATTTGGATATTGCCTTCCAAATATCCTTCAATGCAAAAGCATCATTCTCATAATAGAAAAAAGGTGCCCCTTGTATGAACACATTAATTTCCTCCAAGCATGGTCCAATAGGTTTCCCAGGAACTCCAAAACTAGTTAGTCCCTTTGGACATAAATTAGAGACATCACATCACACACTCCAGACATTGTTTGTTTGTATTGCATACTCTCTATGTATTTATCACCCTTTAACACTTTCCTCTACTTTTCTCGAATTGCTCTCTTCTAGGCAGTTGATGAGCTTGTTTACATGTCATTCAAGATAATGCCTGCTTGCTTTCTTTTATGAAATTTACTTGCACATGAGTCTTCAGCTTGTATGTTATGCTTCCGCACAGATATAAATTTTAATTAATGCTTAGATGATAATTAAATAATATAAGCATTTGTAAAAAAAATATTTAGTCATTGGATGTTACATATTATCTGACAGAAAGATCCTAGACAATTCTTGGAGAAAGGAAACATCATTGATAATCTTTTTTTGCAAATAACACTGAATGAAATAAATAAAAAATGTTTTATGCAATTTTTAAAAGTAAAACACATTCATTGCTTTCATGCACCGACAACAAAGCCGTCTAACCCACATTATTTGATACCATCAGAATTCTGATGACAACTAAAGAAACATTTGACAAGGATGTTGTATATCTGATGTCACTTCCATGTCAGACAGTCGTCGAGGAGAAAACATAGCATCCTTTAGAATTCCGACTGTAATTCATCAAAATTTTTGGCCAGGGGAGCAAATATAGCCACCATCGAAAGAGTTCATAACATCGTCAGACATTCGATGCAAATTGCATCATCGAGAAGACCGATGATGAGTTTTTGATGCTTAAGTTGGTCATAAGTCTGACATGGTGTCATCGGACTTCTAACAAATAGCCGTCAGAAATTAGGCCCAAATGTACTATTACCAATTGTAACTTGACTTTGGGCTATTGTCATTTAGGGTTGGTTTTAGAGGAACACATTTGAATGAACCATGAATAACTGAGGATTCTGAATTTCATCTTAATAAACTCATGTGTGTATGAGTGATTCATTTCCCTTCATCAAACAATCTTGAAATTAAGCAAGGACACTCATACTCAAGCTACATAGGTTAAACCACCTTGTCTTTGGTGCAATGATATCCTAGGCACAACTTTGCCAGAATTTAGGTGTATATAGCCCCAACAAAGTTACCTTTAATTTTTGTCAAACATTGCCCCACTACGAGCTAGGCATCCATAGCCAGAATGGAGGTACTTGAATCACCTTTATGAATTGAGTTTTTATATTTCTTTCTTCTTTTTCTCTCACATTTTTCTCACTTTCTCAATTCTTGGGTGATGAAGCTAAAAAATCAGGTCAAAAAACACAATGGATATCATGAAAGGTGTATGGTGTTGGATTTTTCAATTGAGAAAAAGTAATCCCTCCCTCATAAGAAGGTCTTCTTTTGGTCTTCTTAATGTTTAGATGGTGCTAGGATTTTCATATTAACTCAAATATTTAGATTATTGTAGCCTTAATCATACTTGTTTTGTTTAAATATACCTTATATGAAAGTATGCCAAAATTTTAAAGATTATCAATTGACATTGAGGTTGAAAAATATTGTAAGAAAAAATCTCAAACCGATACCTTCTGGCATGCCAAGAATACTCACCTCTTCATCTCATTTTGATAAAACAAGGATCTTGAAAGGACAATAAAATAGATAGACAAGGAAAAAACAACAAATAGAAGAAGAGAAAATTAAAAAAAAAACAAAAGAATGAAAACTAAGAAAGGAAAAAAAGACTAAGTTACAATGGTACAAGGGTGGATCAGATCATGCACTAGCCAAAATAATATTTGATAAATTGACCATTGACAGGTAGTGGAACTGGTTCTCTGGTTTATGAGCTAAGACAGAAGGTGTTCTCACCAATTATTTTAGTTATTTGGGAAGGACCTAGTCATAATTTATCAAAAATCTAATGATCTTCCTTTTTCTCTCTAGCTTTGTCCCACAAAAGGACCAAGTCTGATATCCTAAAAGCTTTGATTTTGGCTCTTTTGACGAACCAAATTTTAACACTGCATTTTCTGGCAAGGTGTTGTAGAGTATTATCCTTCAACTCCTCATGTTTGATGAGATTAAGAAAGAAGGCCTCTACATCATATTCTTTAAATTGAAATTCCTTCATGAGCTATAAGACAAGTATCTACAAATTCATAGGGAAGTGTGGGTTTTGACCATAAATGAGGTAATAATGGGACGTCCCTAAGGCGAGTTTAATTTGAGTTCTATTTACCCATAGAGTATACTTCAATTTATTATTCCAATCCCTAAGATTACTCTAACAAACTTTTGATAACCTCTAAAATATTTTTATTGGTCGATTCAAAGACACCATTTCCTTCAATGTAATAATCTGATGAAAAAATTAAAGTGACCTTATACTCATAAGACCATTGTATTAGGTTAGTAGAGGTGAAAGAAGGGTCATTATCACATACCAAAGTGAAGGGCATCCCAAACCTAGTTATGATTTGTTCTTTGAGAAAACTGATTATCACATTTGTTGTAAAATTCTTCCAGGCATGGGCTTATGTCCACCTTGTGCAATAATTTGTTGCCATTAGCAGGAACTTGTGACATGTAGAAGAATTCAATTTAATAACCCCAACAAAATCCAATTCTCTTTGAGAAAAAGGTATAACTTCATATACTAGTTGGAGGGACATTATCGAATTTCATTCTCTAGTAGCTAATGTTTGATAGGTATGGTGGTTCCTGGTATGATTAAATGTGCATCCTTGAATAATTGAGTACAATAATATCCAACTTTTAGAATTTTATTTGCTATTGCATCAAATGAACCATGTCTTGTTACAAAATTCCCATGAAACTCTTCAATCATCTACTTAGCCTCAATATGATTGAGGCATCTAAGGTAAATACATTCATAATTCTTGTAAAACAAAGTTGTGTTCTTCAATATATAATTTTCACTTTTCAACCAAAGTGCTCCTCTCTAAGTTACATTCAAGCCTTTTGGGAACTTGTCATTGAGTAGTACGAAGACAAGTCTATATACCTTGGATCTTGTGTAAATGATTCCATTGTGTATTATTGACAATCAATGTGTGGACCAACCTCTTCTATGGTTTGTGAAAGTTCTTGGCCTCTTACTAGCTTCATAGGTTGAATTTATAGATCAAACGCATGCAAAATCACTATCCATTTTTTGTGATCCTCGCCTAACTCACTCTACATGAGAATATATTTGAATGCCTAATCTAGCACTATGGCATAGACTTTACTCCTCATGATGTAATGTCTAAATTTATTTAATTCTCTTACCAATGCAAAATCCTAATTCTTCATGGAAAAGTATCTTATTCTAGCATTCTTGAAGGATGAATTCATAAAAGTGGTTATCTTTTCATCCCCCTCTTTTCTTTGCGTAGGAACTTTTACACATGAATGAAAAGATGTGAATGATTAGATATTAAATGGTAGTAAATATTTGAGACTAACCAGGATTGATGCTTTAGTGATAGATTTCTTGATTTGGGTGAAAGTGTCTTTGGCTTCTTGATTCTATTTGATCTATGCTTCCTTTTTTATCATCTCATTGAGTGGTTTCACTATTCTTGTGAAGCTAGTAATGAATTTTTCACATAGGATTGATCCTCCTAAAGAAAGATCTTATTTCCTTCTTGCTCCTAGGCATTTATAATTTCAACAATACCTCCACTCTATCTAGGTCAATGGAGATGCCTCTTTCAGAAATTGCATACCCCAACAATTTGTCTTCAGACACCCCAAACACACACTTCTTGGCATTCAATGAGATCTCATGTTTCTTGCAATGTTTGAAAACTTTCTGTAAATGGATGGGGTGATCCATCTTGCCCTTGGCAAATATAGTCAGATCATCCATATAAATTATGATTCATTTTCCAATCATCTCCTTGAAGGTTTTTTCCATTTCCCTTTGACAAGTAGCACCAGTATTTATCAAGACAAACAAAATTATTTTGTAAGAGAAATTACCCTGATTCATAGTAAATTTTGTCTTCATTCTATATTCATACCTTACCAGCACCTGATTGTATCTCAGTTAGTCATCGGGAAATGACATCATCTATAATTGGTTCACTATTTGTATGACTTCATTCCAATAATGGAAGGGGGTAATTATCCTTCTCATATGTTGTATTCAAGTTCTAAAGATCAACACATAGCCTTATATCTCCATTTTTCTTCCTAACTAGTACTAGATTTTCTACCCATGTAGAATGTCTGATGGGAAGGATGATCTTGGTTGTTAGAAGCTTCTAGACTTATTTAAAAATCAGGGGCTTTGTGGTTGGATTTACCAACCTTTGTTTCTACCTAAAAGGTTTAGAATTAGGCTTGAGAGGGATATCATCAGTGATGATGGAAGTTTCTAAGGTTTTCATATATTTATACCCCCATTCTATCACATCAACATACTCTTTAAGCACTTTCACTATTTTCTCTCTTTTAGAAAGTGCACATAATTTATAGAAAAATGCATTCTTCTCTTGACCACCCTAATTGAGGTTGTATTTCTCATATTCCCCTCCTTTCTTGTTATTGGGTGTTGTCTCCTTCATCCTAGGATCAAAGTAAAATATTATTTCTAGTGTGACCATCCCCTTAGGGATAGTATTTGTGCAAGGGTTCACCACTCCTTCTACATCGTCCCCTTCTTCAAGGGTATCTTTGTCTTCTTCTTCAATCATCTATCCATCAAAAACCCTCATATTGGTTAAGAAAGAAATAATATGTTCATTATCCTCAAATATTTGGAAGATGTGATATTATGAGGAACTACTGGTGTGAGGACTAACTCTACTAAAAATTGCCTCAATTTAGATTTAGCCATTGACTCTAAAGTACTTGTAGCCACTGCTAAGGCATCTAGGATATAATTCATTTCTCTGGGTATGAATTGTATGTTGAAAGCATCAAATTCCTCTATCAAACCCCATACCCTCTTTCTATATGCATCCAACCTCTTGTCATGGCAAGTATATTGACTTCTTACTTGTTTAACAATAAGCTCTGAGTTGCCTTGGGCCATCAAACACTTCACTCATTTTCTTAGAGAAAACAAGAGACCTCTAACCAATTTTCATACTTGATGACCTTGTTAGTAAATCCAAATTGTAATTTGTATGAAGTAGGGAATTCTTTTCCTCTTAGATTGACCAATTCAACACCAACCTCACTACCTTGTTTTCACTTTGATCCATCAAACTTCAAGTTCCACATCTCTACATTGGAAGATATCATCTCTTCTTTGAATGACTAGGTTGATCTTCCCACTTATGTGAAAACTCTTAGGCTTCATGGGTTTCAATTCTATAAAGGGAAAAATTGGATTGGGCAATTTGCAACATAGAAGGGAGAAATCACCAAATCAATTTCGCTTGGAGCCTTTACATTCAAAAGAGGGATGGGAATCCACTAGATTTAGTCACAAATTAGATAAGGACTAAATATTGAATGGATTGGATTAATTTTGTGAATTTTTTCCCCTCTTTTGTAAGTTGAAATGCTAATTTAAGGTAAAGTGTTGAAAAAAGAAGATTAAACTGAGAAAACAATGAGCTACAAATGTGGGATTGACTTGGGCACCTAGAATTGAGCATTATAAGTTGAGTCAGTTCTAACCCTCAAAAAAGATCCTAAAAATTTGGGACCATGATGTGGCACCACGGTCCTCCGCTTATTCTGAGAAGTACAACTTTGTACTTGTTTCCTACACATAAAAAAAAGGGGAAAAGGGTTGGGAATAGGGGCTTACCTTAGGTCAAACCCTGGTTTTGGAATTAACCATGAAATTGAAATAGATGTAATTGAAATGACTATAATGAAAGGTTCTCCTTTTGGGGGAGATGTTGAATTATGACTGAATATTGAATAATTATACCTCCTTGTGAAGTTTTGCTTGCCTCAACATGGAATTAGGGTTTCATGAAATATGATGTACATCTCCACTTCAATGCTTGAATATTGACCTTATCTTTGCTCCAAGGTTTGAAGGAAGACTGAAAATGCTCAATTTCTCTTGAATGCTTGATCTCATGTGTGCTTGAATTTTCTCTTGGACATCATGGATGTTCAAATGAGAGGGAAAATCCTCTTTATATACCTTCCTGTCGGGAAAATTGATTAATTTTCTGACATGAGCTGACATGGAGAGGGAATTCCTACTCAAATTTGAAATGTGAAAATGGGTTAAAGGGGCCCCAAAAATGAGGGGGACCATGGCATCGCGCCATGGTCCTATTGAGGACCAGGGCACCACTCCCTAGTCCTACCCTATTTTGGGGCAAGGATCAAGTGCCTTATGAATAGGAAATGTGAAAAAAAGATTCAATATGGAAGGGGCATGAGCATAATAAGGTCCCAAGTAGGCCAAGGGGCACAAACACTAAGGTAAGGACCTAGATGCAATCAAAATTGCAAAGGGGTGCAATTTTAGGATGCTACAATTTTATTTCTCAATTATGGGGTGATTACTTTAGTCTTATCTTCCATGGATGTTGTATATTCTTCAATTTTCACCATCATGACCTCTGTATGTTGGTTGACATCAGTCGCCTTTATATTGGTAAGGGTTTGGTTAATGCTTGGAGGCATCACCTCCTCTACCTCTATCTAACTTCTCATTATGCTCTCTTCCTCTTCTCAAGTTGTGTCATAACCAATGTCTATTTCTTGAAGAGGTCTCATTATATTGGTGATTACATCTTGACAATCATCACAGGCTAACTCAGAATGGCCTTGGTAATATATTTTACACCATTGGCATAATAGAAATTTATTGATTCATATACTATCTCCTAGCAAATGTATGTTGTGAGGCAACCCTATGGAGAACTCCTCCACCATTCATACCTATAATTCTTGGGAACATGATGAGTCTGAATTTGAAACAATAGATAAGGTTAGGACTTTATTAACTTGATAGATACTAGGCCCTACTTCAACAAAGGCAATTTCATTTTGTGTGTCATACTCAATTATCGTGTATTTAAGCTTGGGTTTGTTGTCTATCCACATCCTATAGAGCTCACCCTTCTAGGGAAGCTGTATGTTAGTAAAATATGTGGAGGTATATCCACTTAGAGTTTTACATCAATTCCTACTGAACAACATTCCATAGACCACGAGGATATCAACAAATGGATATCAATGTATCCTAATACAGTGTTTATACCAAGTTGTATATATGAATCCTTTAATTCTCCTACCACATTGACCTTAGTTATGTCAAGTTTCCCAAATTTCCTATTAGTTTAGATAAGAGTCATTCCAAGCTTTTGGCATACAAAATATACAACATTACGTTCCTTGAGGCCCCTAAATATACAAGGTAGCTGTGTAGAATTTTACCAAAGATCTTGACACTTAGTGCATTGGTATCATTAAATGCAACAACTTTGGCTTCATTGAATAAGGAGTTAGGTTGTTTGAGGTATTTTCATAGTGCCATCTTTTTCTTCAAGTAGATTTAATGGACTTCCATCAAGCACATCATGTGCTATGCTCAAATTCATCATTGCTAAATAGGAAATAAGGAAAATCACGAATCCCTTAACTATCTAAGCAATCCAAACATAAAACCAATGAAATAGATGCAATATAGAATAAAATTAAACAATACAAAACTCCCTATTGTGCATCATGGCTTCCATTTCTCTTTTCCTCTCTATGGTATGGTGGCTCTCAGATATTGCACTAGCAAACTGCAATTGACACAAAGATTCAAAGTTCATGATTCAGAGGAATTGTGAGGATGGAATTCTCAATTTATAGATTATTGGATGAGATTGATTGAAAGGTGGAACAGATTGATCAAGAAGTGGAACTCAAGTGAGCACACATGAAAATTGATAGTTGAACTATTGATTTAGAGGTGAAATGGAATAGATTGAATAGATTAATTGAGTTAACTAATTGAGAAAAAGCTAACCGAAGGAAGAAAAAGAATGATTGGAGGAAATTAAGAAGATGACAAAGATAACTAGAAGATGGAAATAGAGATTGGAGAGATAAATTATTTAATTAATTAATTGATTGAATTAATTAATTTAGCATGTGCTTTCACTTTAACTGAGATTTTCAATTTAATCTTTGCATGAGATTTTAATTCAAATAATTGAATTTATTCAATTTAGTATTTGAATATATTTAGAACTTGACTTTGATTTTCAATTTGGTTTTTGAAATCATGCACATGTAATTGAAATTAGAAGAAATTAGAAGAATTTGAAATTAGATGAAATTAGAATTTGGGGATTTGGAAATGGAATTAGAAGAATTAATTAGTTAATTAAATAATTTAAAGAAACTATTTAATTATTTAGAAATGGAAAGTAATTAAATAATAAAGATTATTTAAATTAAAGGATTAAATCATAGTTAATTAAATAATAAATATTTAATTAATCTTTAGAAAAGGGTTAATGATTAGATGATTAGATGATTAGAGATAGAAATTGAGAATTAATTAATCTATTTAAATAATAAAGATTATTTAAATTGGGGAATTAATCATAATTAATTAAATAATAAATATTTAATTAACATTAGAAAAAAGGTTAGAATGATTAAGTGATAATAGAAATAGAAAATAGAATAATTAGTAAACAGATGAAGAAATATGAATTTAGAAGAATATGATTAATTAACTTAATTAAAGAATTAAAGAATTATTTAATCAATTAGACGAATAATTAGTATAGGATCAATGAGACATTTTTAGGTGTCTACATTTGCCCCTCTTTGGGACAATCTTGAAACGACATTGTTTCAAAGAAAACAAAAAAATTCTGCCCCAGTATGTGATAGTTCTGATACTTAAAGATAAGTACAAATGCCAAGCTAATAAGATGAGAGGGGGGGGTAAATCATACAAACTTAATCTTCCATAAAAACATCAGATTCAACCTCGGTAACATATACTTCAGTAATATAACCAAAATTGCTAAACATGCAAACTCAAAAGCATATAAACATCATAACACTCATAACACCAGATTTAACGTGGAAACCCAAATAGGGAAAAACCACTGTGGGATTTTGGACCCACTAAGAAATATACTCTTCTAGATTATGCTCGGTTAAAAGAAAATCCTGTTAAAGATTACAAACACATTGCTAGATGTGACCCGGTTAAGGGATTTCCCTCAGATCTGTTAGGATCTTCACCTTGTTAGAAGTGACCTTGTTAAAGGATTTCAAACACTCAATCAGAATGTCACCTTGCTAGAGGGTTTTACAAATAAGACTATTAAGTCCACTCGATTAAGAGATTTTCTGTCACTTCACAAAATAACAGTAATAAAAATCTATCTGCAACTTCACATCTAAAATGCTAAAGCAAATTCTTATTTGCTCAATACAATATAGACATAGAACTAATCTTGTCCATCTATTGGGCTCTATACTGTTATTCAAAACAGGTCTTCAAGCTTCTGTGCTCGGTAATCACTATGTAGCATCCTTGTGCATACACTTGCCCGCATACAATGTTTATCAACAGTTCCCTATTTATAAATAATTTGCCAACCACTTAATCTCCTCGATCACATTTCCCATGATCAATCATAGCCATCAGATCTTCAAACTTTGACCAGGTTCAATGTATCCTTCGATCTGAAAATGTTTTACCCCACCTTGGAACTTGCATACATTTCTTGGAACTTGTGCTAGGGTATTGCGGTTCAATCTAAGCTGTAGATCTTCCTGCCAATTTTCCTTTGCCATAGATTCTTTAACAAACTTCATTCACGGCATACCGATCATTTAATCATAGCCAGCTCATCAGCTTCCTTCATTAAATAACGCATGTAACCATTTAATGCATTCTGTTACAACTCAGTTACAACTCGGTAATTACTAAACTTCACTCAATAGACATTTTGCCTTCATTAACTGATAGTGATAACCTTAGGGTTTACTGACTACGGTCCTTAGGGTTTCCCGACTAGGTTCTTTGCTCGGTAACATAGTATAGTATTAACCTTTCAATCAATAACATATCTATGATTTCAAAACAATCTAAACATCATCATCTCATCATTGTCTAACTCGGTAATAGTTTCCCATTGAATAACTTATTTCTCCCCTTATTCATCATATTCTTTCTGTGTCTTTTACCGACATCTTTATACTCATCATATCATACTTCTCAAGATATGGCAACATCATACTGAATTAGAAAATCAATTTCTTGACATCAATGACAAAATAATAATATTAAGACAGTAAACATCCTTAATTAGTTATATCCACAATCATTAACAACCTTCTCAATATCCTTATTGAAATGCCAACAATCTCCCCCTTTGGCATTGATGGCAAAACCAATTGATTTGACCTAAATGATTCGGATTGCTATGAGATTCTGAAATGCTGAAATGCTCTCCTCCATACATTAGTCTTCTCCTCTTTTCCTTTAGTCTTCTCCTCTTTTCTTTTCTCCAGTCTTCTCCCCCTTTGACAATAATGCCAAAAAGTAAACAAATAAAACATAATTTCTTCTTGTATGAAGTGATTTCCTGCTGTTATGTGTCAACTTAGTCTTGGTCAGAGCATTATGTCTTCAATTCATGTTCCCTGTATTATTTCCTGTATTTTTTCCTACATAGTTTCCTGCACACCTTTAGAAAACATCCTAAAGTGTGTAAATCAGCATCAACTCCTAAAAGATATTCTGTAGAGTCATCAAATTGATGCTTTCACCGAACTCAGTCAGTGAGTAGAAGATAGGGGTAGGACCCCTAACTTACTTCTGAGATACTCAAATGTGTCCCTTGGCAGTGGCTTGGTGAAGATATCTGCTATTTGTTCCTTTGTGCTAACATACTCCAACACCACTTTCTTCTCTTGAGCTTCTTCTCTAAGATAATGATATTTAATAGAGATGTGCTTTGTCTTAGAGGGCATAATAGGATTCTTTGAAATGTTAATGGCACTAGTATTGTCACAAAATATAGTTACTGGCTCGGTAACTTTCTCATTTATACTTGCCAATAGTTATTTGATCCATGCTATGTTGGTACAATTCAATGCTGCAACAATATATTTAGCTTCTGTTGTTGACTGTGAAACACATCCTTGTTTCTTGCTAAGCCAACTCACTAGTCTTTCTCCTAAAAAGAAAGCTCCTCCACTTGTGCTTTTTCTGTCATCAATGTTGCCTACCCAATCAGCATCAATATAAACTTTTAAATCAAAATCATTTCTTTTCTGATATACTAAGCCATAATCCTCAGTGCCTTTCAAGTATCTAAAAATTCTCTTGATTGTTGTCGTGTGTGTTTCCTTAGGATCTGTAGAGAATCTTGCAACTATACCTACTACATGTGCTATGTTTGGCCTATTGTGAACAACATATTGTAGCTTTCCAATCATGGATCGATAAAGTGTCCCATCAATAGATGCAGATTCATCATTCTTTGATAGTTTACAGTTGGTAGTCATAGGAGTACTTACTGGTTTTGAATCCTTCATTCCAAATTTCTTCAAGATTTCCTTTATGTACTTGGATTGAGTAATGAAAATCTCATTTTTCATTTGCGGTATCTATAAACCTATTAAATACTTTATCTCACCGATTAATGACATCTCAAATTCTTTGCTCATTTCATTTCCAAAGTTCTTACATAGAGAGTCATTTCCACAAAATATAATATCATCAACAAATATGGCTGAGATCAGTATTCCATTTTCATCATTCTTCATGTAAATATTGTTGTTTTCACTTGTTCTTATAAAACCAATCTTGATTAAATAAGAGTGTAATCTTTCATACCATGCTCTAGGTGCTTGTTTCAGACCATATAAAGCTTTGTTCAATTTACATACCTAATCTTTATTCTTGTCTTCAACAAATCCTTCAGGTTGTTCAATAAAACTTCTTCTTCTAATACTCCATTCAGAAATGCAGATTTGACATCCATTTGATATACCTTGAAATTCTTGTAAAAAGCATATGCCAACAATGTTCTTACTCCTTCAAGTCTAGCCACAGGTGCAAAAGTCTCACCATAATCAATTCCTTCTTCTTGGGCATAACCTTTGCAAACTAGTCTTGCTTTATTTCGAATGACCTCTCCTTTTCCACTCAGCTTGTTTCTAAAAATCCACTTTGTACCGATTACATTTTTGTCCTTCGGTCTTGGGATTAGTGTCCATGTGTCATTCTTCTTGATTTGATCAATCTCTTCTATCATAGCATTTATCCAATCTTCACTGTTAAATGCCTCTTTCACTATTCTCGGTTCAAATTCAGATATTAGACATGTGTTCTATCTCAGTTTGTTCCTTGTCATTACTAGATCATCCTTATCTCCTATAATCTGACTTGGTGCATGATGTCTTCTGACATACTTGGCTAATATAGGCTCGGTAGGCTCTGTATGATCTTCTTCATCACTCGATAACTTGATATTCTCTTCATTTCCTTCAATAGTTCTCTTGGTAAGACTTGTCGGTTGAACATAGACAAATTCATCATAGTCTTTCAGTTCCTTGGAATTTACTTCATCATTTATTTCTTCAAATTCATCAATTTTCACATTTGCACTTTCTACTATTTTGTTAGATGATTTGATCAGACATTTAAATGCTTTACTTTTAGAAGAATAACCAAGAAATGTTCCTTCTTCACTTTTCTGATCAAACTTGCCATTTCTATCATCCTTGTGTACATAGCATTTACTTCCAAAGATTTTAAAATAACTTACATTAGGTTTCTTGTCATACCAGATTTCATATGGTGTCTTGAAAGTACCTTTCTTCAGTTGTACTCAGTTCAGGGTGTAAACTGTTGTGCTTATTGCTTCTCTCCAAAATGTTTGTGGCACTTTCTTTTCAATCAGCAGGGTTCTGGTACAATCCACAATAGATCTATTTCTTCTTTCAGCAATTACATTTTGTTGTGGAGTTCTCAGTGTAGAGACTTGCCTTTTAATACCATGATCATTGTAGAATAAGTTGAACTCATCAGATGTGAACTCTCCTCCTCTATCTAATCTAAGACATTTCAGTTGTCTTCCTGTTTCATTTTCAACTCTTGCCTTGTACCATTTAAACATTTGAAAAGCTTCTGATTTTTCTCTTAAAAAAATTACTGACATCATCCTTGAGTAATCATCCACAAATAATATGAAATATTTATCACCATAATAACTTTGAACTTTCATAGGACCAAAAAGATCAGTGTGCACAAGATCTAAAATTCCCTTAGAAGTTTAAGACTTACTTGTAAAGCTTGATCTTGTCATTTTACCCATCTGGCATCCTCGGCACATAGCATTCTCAGGTTTTTCAAGACTCGATAGACCTCTTACTTGGTGCTTCTTTCTTATTTTGATCAAATTATCAAAATTTACATGACAAAACCTTTTATGCCATAACCAGGTATCATCTATCTTTGCATACAAACACTTATTCCAAGTTGAGTCAAGGTGAAATGTGTTACCTTTTGTTTGTGTCCTAGTAGCAGCTAGCTTTCCATGCTTGTCATGAACTTTGACAACTCCATTCTGAAATTCTATTCGATATCCTGTATTGTTTAGTTGTGCTACACTCAACAAATTGTATTTCAAACCTTCAACCCAATAAACATCATTGCATCTTGCATTATCAAGAAGTGTTATGGATCCTTTACCTCTTACCAGACATGGTGCATCATTACCAAATCTTACATAGCCTCCATCATAGTCTTCTAACATAACAAACTTGTGTTTATCACCTGTCATGTGATGTGAGCATCCACTATCTATGATCCAAGAATCGTTAGTATTTATGCGAGATATTAGGGATTTTTCTTCATACCTTTCTTCATCTGATCCATCTTTGATAGCCACATAAACTACTTCCTCTGTATCAGTTTCATCTAATTTATCATCATTGGATTCCTCATCGGCTATTTAGCATGACTTTCTATCTCTTCTTCTGAAGTCTTGGTGTCCTCTGTAATGATTATCTTTCTGTCTATCATCTTAGTAATCTCTCTTTTCAATAGAATCTTTGTTAGGACAGTTAGAAGCCATATGTCCTATCTTATCACAATTGAAACATTTCAAAGGTAGTTTTCCTTTATACTTACCTTTGCCTCTCCGTAACCTTCTGGCTAATAGTGCTTCAAATTCTTCTTGCTTTCTGATTTCTTCATATAGTTTGTGTACTTCCTCCATGTTCTTGCGAAATCTTTCACTTGCTCCACTATGATCTCCTTCAGAGTACTTATATTTTCTTTTATTGTAATCATTAGATTCATCAAGATGAAAGGAACTAAATGCAGATTCAACTTTATTTACTGATGACCCACTATTATCAAAGTTACTTAACTCAAATGCATTTAGCTTACCAATAGTAGCATCTAAAGAAACTGGCATATTAGGTACATACCTCAATTCATTGATTGCAGAGACTCGGATTGCATAAGTTGGTAGAAGGGTTCTTAACAACTTACTTGTTATATCGTTTTCTTCAATAGTTCCACCCGCTCCTTTGATTTGATTGACAATCTCCTTTAGTCTTGTACTATACTAGGTTATGTTTTCACCTTCACTCATCCTCATAGATTCAAGTTGTCCTCTTAGACTATCCACTTTTTCTCTTTGAACATGTTCATCTCCTCCATACATAGATATGAGCTTGTCCCACATTGCCTTTGCATCATTGCAGCCTTCTAGATTATTAAACTCTAAATCGGTCAATGCAGATGTTATTTCAATCATTGCTTGTATATGTTCTTGCTTTTCCTTTATTTCTTCCATCATCAATGGATAGGTGCTCAGTGTGATGAAATCATTCTCCAGATAATATACAACCTATTCTCCAACTCCTGATAGGTGCAGCTTCATCCTTTTCTGCCATGTAGAGAAACTTGACTTGTTTAGCTTCGGTGCATCCCTCTTATACATCTTTGGATCTTTTCCTCAAGTACCTTTAAACTTTTTCTTCCAGAGTCCAAAGCTCTGATACCAATTGATAGTTCTGATACTCAAAGATAAGTACAAATTCCAATCTAATAAGATGAGAAGGGGGGGTGAATCATACAAACTTAATCTTCCATAAAAACATCAGATTTAACCTCGGTAACATATACTTCAATAATATAACCAAAACTACTAAACATGCAAACTCAAAAGCATATAAACATCATAACACCATATTTAACATGGAAACCCAAATAGAAAACCACTGTGGGATTTTGGACCCACTAAGAAATATACTCTTCTAGAGTATGCTCGGTTAAAAGCAAACCATGTTAAAGATTACAAACACATTGCTAGATGTGACCCGGTTAAGGGATTTCCCTCAGATCTATTAGGATCTTCACCTTGTTATAAGTGACCTTATTAAAGGACTTCAAACACTCAATCAGAATGTCACCTTGCTAGAGGGTTTTACAAATAAGACTGTTAAGTCCACTCGGTTAAGAGATTTTCTGTCACTTCACAAAATAACAATAATAAAAATCTATTTGCAACTTCACATCTAAAATGCTAAAGAAGATTCTTATTTGCTCAATACAATATAGACATAGAACTAATCATGTCCATCTATTGGGCTCTATACTCTGTTATTCAAAACAGGTCTTCAAGCTTCTGTGCTCGGTAATCACTATGTAGCATCCCTGTGCATACACTTGCCTGCATACATTGTTTATCAACAGTTCCCTATTTATAAACAATTCGCCAACCACTTAATCTCCTTGATCACATTTCCCATGATCAATCATAGCCATCAGATCTTCAAACTTTGACCAAGTTCAATGTATCCTTTGATCTGAAAATGTTTTACCCCACCTTGGAACTTGCATACATTTCTTGGAACTTGTGCTAGGGTATTGCGGTTCAATCTAAGCTATAGATCTTCCTGCCGATTTTCCTTTGCCATAGATTCTTTAACAAACTTCATTCATGACATACCAATCATTTAATCATAGCTAGCTCATCAACTTCCTTCATTAAATAATGCATGTAACCATTTAATGCATTCTGTTACAACTTGGTTACAACTCCATTACAACTCGGTTACAACTTGATAAATACTAAACTTCACTCAATAGACATTCTGCCTTCATTAACTGATAGCGATAACCTTAGGGTTTACCGACTAGGTTCTTTGCTCGGTAACATAGTATAGTATTAACCTTTCAATCAATAACATATGTATGATATCAAAACAATCTAAACATCATGATCTTATCATTGTCTAACTTGGTAACAGTTGCCCATTGAATAACTTATTTCTCCTCTTATTCATCATATTCTTTCTGTGTCTTTTATCGACATCTTTATACTAATCAAATCATACTTCTCAAGATATGGCAACATCATACTGAATTAGAAAATCAATTTCTTGACATCAATGACAAAATAATAATATTAAGACAGTAAACATCCTTAATCAGTTATATCCACAATCATCAACAACCTTCTCAATATCCTTATTGAAATGTCAACAATCTCTTATTGTATGTTATAATGCCAAATGCCAACAGTATGCCTTGATACCACTGTATAGTGTAAATATGCCCCCTCAGAAAAGGTGGTTGAAAAATTCAAAAATTGAGACCATGTTTTTTATATCAGTGTAATGAGCAATCGAGTGAGATTCATGTGATTTCGAGATCGTTTGAGTAGGCTACAAGTTGTTTGAAGTTGGCAGGGACCACGAACGTCGAGGTGTTAGAAAAACCCTAATTTTGAGCTATAAATAAAGATTTTAGGTTTTCATTTTCTCATTTGCAATTTGGTAAGCTCTTGGTTTTCTCTGTGAATCTTGTGCTTTCTTGCATATATTTGATCATCATGGCTGGCTATAGAGCTCGATTGCACCTATCTGATCGAGTATGTTCATATCAGAGACCTCCTAGGACTGGTGGCATGGAATTTTTCTTAATTTTTGCCTATTTTTTCTATTTTTCAAAAACAAATTCAGTGTCCCATTTTTCCTTTGCGTCACACAATAGCATGTTGGTTTTCACACATTTGTGCTAAATATATTACATTCATTTTAAATGTACCACATACGTTGTAAATCTTACGCATTCACTCATTTCTTTACGCATTGGTGCTTAATGTCACGCATAAGCCTTTATTGTTCCACATTAGTAGTAAATGTCACGCATTCATTGTAAGTGAAATATTTTTTGTCATGCGTCTAATTATTTTTTATGTTCTCGTGATCCAATATCTGATATTTTGAATATTTTCTCTATGCAGGAGAACATTGGAGTGTTATACTGCCGACATAACAGACACAATGGACTTGATCTTTGTACTGATTTACTTGATGAGGAGATTGAGCATATCCGACAACTTGGTTTGTACTATGTGTTACACTTGCCATAGGTTACGACCAATAGGGCCTTGATTACAGCATTGATAGAGCGGTGGCATTTTGAGACATGTTCATTCCATCTTCCTACTGGGGAGGCATCCATTCCTTAGAGGATGTATGCGTATACTATATATTCCAATTCATGGTGAGAGAGTTGTATATGACCATGACGATGGCATTGCTGGATTGTGTGCACTTTTTGAGTGTGAGATACAGGACTTGCATATCAATGGTTGATATGATATCCCTTGGGCCCATTTAGATTATGATGACATGACTATTGTAATATGCAGTATTGTCGGCAGTTTGTTGATACCTGACAGACAAGGTCATGGATTTCTAGTCGGATGGGCTAGAGCACTTCATGATATGATTGTGCATTCATGAGTATATGCTTGGGGTCCTTGTCTTCTAGCCATGTTGTATTATGAGATGCATGATATTGTATATCTTGGTTATCGGTCTATCAGTTGTAGGGTGACATTGCTCCAGACTTGGGCATGGGAGCATATTTCCATTTTGAGACCTATCATTCATGTTGATTTGGAGCCTGGTGAGCCTTATGCTTTTAGGTACACAGTCGGTATCAGACACAAGGGATCGGGTAACACCTTGTATGGGAGGCATCAGTTTGACATTCTACAACATTTTATTTGGAGGCCTTACTTAGATTTCCCTAGTTGGGCGGATGATGTAGTGCACTTTCCTTTCTGCCAACAACAGAGATATCTGGTTGGTAGGACATTCAAGATGCAGCGGATCATAAAGTTGTATCTCCCAGGTCGAGTACTGAGATAGTTTGGAGAGGTACAAGTTACACCGATGGTTCCTACTTATTTTGCTCGTGTATCTCAGGAGGTATTTGATTGGGGGGTTCGTATACAGCCTCATGTTGCTTATGTTGACTTTGATGCTCTTCAGTCATTACTTTGGGGTTGGGGTAGAGGTGTGGTGGATCCAGGGACTATGTCGGAGTATGATGCATGGTGGACTAGACATAGGCCTATTCCACTTACTGATCCTATTGTTCCAATTACAGCACAATAGATACGACATCCTAGACAACACTTGAGGATAGATAGGGAGGAGAGAGTCAGAGGAGGAGAGGAGGGTGGATTATTTGAGGGAGGAGATGAGGGAGGTGGAGGAGATGATGATGTATACATTGGTGGAGACACCAAGTCTACTAGCAGTGAAGATGATGATGATGATGAGATGTTGGAACTGGAGGATGTGCCTGCTGCAAAGGGTGGAAAAGGACAAGTGGGTGACAGGGATGATGACTCACAAATCCTTAGAGAACAAATTTAGAGTCTAGAGGACGAGGTCTCCAGACAAGATGTCGAGCAAGAGGCCTACCGTATAGTCTACAGTGATTTAGAGGTTGAGAGGGATCATCTCCAGAGGGAGAGAGATGAGGCAGTTAGACGGTCACAAATGATTCAGGCTGCCTATGATCAGCACTTTGCTCCAGGTACTGATGCACAGAGTCAGTCTCACAGACTTTACTACGCTGCACAGAAGGCTTTTTATTATCGATGACTTTACTTTGACACTATACCTGAGGGACAGAGAGCTCCTAGTTTTAGTGTTGTTAGAGGTCATTTTGGTTCTAGTAGGACTTCCACATGGAGGACCAGCAGTGGTGGTGGTGTTATGGGACCACCTCGACATCCTGGAGCAGGATCTAGTGGGCAGGACCCACCTGTTAAAAAAGGTAGTGTCAGTTGATACATTTTGATCATGTTATCTAAGCCTTCAGGCTTGTTTATTGTATTCATACACATTATCATTTTTGAGTTATATATATGATATGCAGTTTTTTTTTGTGGCTATCTATTATGCTTTGTTTTCCATGTATACTTATATGATGTATATCTATTTGATTCTTTATGATTCATGAATGCAATGTTACTACATGATTTATCAATGATTCTTTATGAATGTGATGAGATCTATATGTATGCCTAAATAATGTTTATGAATGCAATTTATACTATATGTATGCCTATGAGACTGATGTTTATGAATGCAATGGTATTTATATGATTTATGCATAATGTACATATTTTTTTTGCATGATAATTCCAAAACAATTTTATTTTTATTTTTTAACTCAGATGTACCTTGAAGAAATGTTAGTAAGATGAAAGAGAGAAGAGATTGATGAAAGAAAGATGTTAGAAAAGAAAATGATTTAGACAGAAGATGGGAAATCAACAGACTATCAAGAAACATATGAGATGAGAATGAAATGGAATGAATCACAAACCCATGTCATTAATTTTGTTATGCAATATATATTCATCACTGAGCCTTATTATTGAACAATGAAGCTTAGCACATCCTAGTATAAGGAACCAAGATGTAAAGATATCTCATTGTAGAAACAAACACGTAGCAGACAAGGAGTGAACCCCTCTATTCTAGGAAATACACTAGGGGTCGAGGTATGTGTGGCATTCAATAGCTGAATGGTCTTATGATAGACACCCACTAGAGCAATTTCCCTATAACTTCATCGA